>NC_088399.1:72414938-72429938 GCF_034236695.1 Oncorhynchus nerka
GAGCAACTAACCCCGGCCAGACCAGTAAGACACCCTCTCAGACCTGCGAAACCCCCTCCTGAAGGACCTGTACCGAGAGAATCCACTCCGAGACCTACACCCAGATCACAGCATCCCAAGCCACACCCCCTCCGCACTCCAATCAACTACGACCCCCCCCCAAACTAATCCTGGCCACATACTATATGCAGTGAGCCCCCAAGATCAAACCTCTGCCACCCCCATGCCCCATGCCCCACGCCCCTGCAGTAAGGACCTCAACATGACAGCCGCACATACAGTGCACTCAGAAAGTATTCAGACCCCTTCACTTTGGGTTACTACATGATTCCATGTGTTATTTCATAGTTTCTATATCTTTACTATTATTCTACAATGTAGAAAATAGTAAAAATAAAGAAGAACTCTTGAATGAATAGGTGTGTCCAAACTTTTGACTGGTACTGTATATATTTGTTTGTGGAATGGGAATAGTGTGGTGTGTGAAGAATCCAATACTTTAACTTCTATGCGAAATAAATCACATTATTGTGGGGGAACTTCCTATAAGAGTATGAATTAGGCTGTTTGAGAATGTTTGAATCCTAAGCAACCTGCATACGATCAACAAACATAGCTAGTGTAGTAGGTCATTGTTGTGTGCTGGAAAACCTTGGTAGAGCATGGGTGGAGAAGGCTTTGCGGTACTCGTAAATGTCCTTTCTTTTTCGTTTTCAGACCAATGCCTACTTCTTAAAATGTAGTGTTTTGTTCTTAATTCACTTTAAGGGGAGGCTACTAGCATTAGGTTCATTGTTATTGTTTTATCATTCTGTTTTAACCCGACGCGTTGACTTAGGACTACAACAGTACAACATCACATCACTATCCAGAACTACAACTCCCTTAGGTCCATCTCAACTAACTGAATGAACTGGTCTCAGACCAAAAAAGGTGTGTAATCAAACAAGCAGTTATCCCAGCTTAGATGGTAGAGGTGGACATTGTAATAAAGGGATGTTTATCTGAGTCCCTGGGGCAGGTAGTAGCAGAACACACGGTATACCAGAGAATGTTTTGGCTCTGAAGATGAGTACGATAAAAACACATCACACATGAAGTAGTAAACATATGACCCTTCTGCCTACACTTTTGAAGGACGTTTTTTTGTTCAAACTATATTTTTGTGTCCAAACTATATTGAATATGCACAACCAGGCAGAGTCTGAGACAGGGAGCGAGGAAGTAGGTACGCTAGATTGTGTCCATCAGAGCAAATCAGTGTGTAGCATAAACATTGTCCTCCCATCACCACTGCTCCGACACACACACACACACACACACACACACACACACACACACACACACACACACACACACACACACTGCTTGTCCTCCGGCTCTGTATCGTTCACCAGGCCACTCTGCTCTGCTATTCCCCAGGTGTCAGTGACATCATATCACACTCTGCCTCACCATCCTGGTCCAGCTCTCCTGGAAGAGAGAGAGACAATGGTTCTATGCAAGGCAATCTCATTACACTTTCATATGCATCTCACTGCCACAGGTCCACCACCTGTCTGGCTGGCTGGTCACGGAGAGGCAGACCCACAACTTCAATGAGCCCCTCTCCTCCTTTCTATCCTTCCTTCTCCCAGAGGCAGGTACAGCTCTGCTTCAGAACGTTCATTCATTTCCTACTCTACCCGTCACTTTGCTTGGCGTTTCGTTTCCCCTGCAGCTACAGTAGCTGGTTCTGCTTTCATGTACGGTCGGGTCTATCAGACCATGGAGATGTTTGACATCATAGTTGTATGTCTTGGTGCTCGGGGGGGGGCATCTCTAATATAGCCTCGGTTTGACCTGGCCTGGGCTGGTCACCGACAACACAACAGTAGCCTTCTCATTCCCTCTCTGCTTCCTAACCCTAATCACATAACACAACACTCCTCAGTCCCTCTCTGGTCTCTGTCTCCTCTCAACACTCCAGCCATTGATTCCCAGTCATACGGTAACATAGGTCCTCATCCATAGTCTGTACTCCTCCCTAGCTGGGCATATGGCTGCTGTGAATAGCCTGGGGTTATGCCTGGGGCCTCATGTCTCCTCTCTGCAGACTGGTTCCCCTGGAGAACCAGGCGACTGCAGATCACAGCTGTTCCAAACTGCAGGGAAGTCCCTCCTCTATTCTCTATCCTTTGATGCTCCAGTCTCCCCCTCCTCTATTCTCTATCCTCTGATGCTCCAGTCTCCCCCTCCTCTATTCTCTATCCTTTGATGCTCCAGTCTCCCCCTCCTCTATGCTCTATCCTCTGATGCTCCAGTCTCCCCCTCCTCTATTCTCTATCCTTTGATGCTCCAGTCTCCCCCTCCTCTATTCTCTGTCCTTTGATGCTCCAGTCTCCCCCTCCTCTATTCTCTATCCTTTGATGCTCCAGTCTCCCCTCCTCTATTCTCTATCCTTTGATGCTCCAGTCTCCCCCTCCTCTATTCTCTATCCTTTGATGCTCCAGTCTCCCCCTCCTCTATTCTCTATCCTTTGATGCTCCAGTCTCCCCCTCCTCTATTCTCTGTCCTTTGATGCTCCAGTCTCCCCCTCCTCTATTCTCTATCCTTTGATGCTCCAGTCTCCCCCTCCTCTATTCTCTATCCTTTGATGCTCCAGTCTCCCCCTCCTCTATTCTCTATCCTTTGATGCTCCAGTCTCCCCCTCCTCTATTATCTGTCCTTTGATGCTCCAGTCTCCCCCTCCTCTATTCTCTGTCCTTTGATGATCCAGTCTCCCCCTCCTCTATTCTCTATCCTTTGATGCTCCAGTCTCCCCCTCCTCTATTCTCTATCCTTTGATGCTCCAGTCTCCCCCTCCTCTATTCTCTATCCTTTGATGTTCCAGTCTCCCCCTCCTCTATTCTCTATCCTTTGATGCTCCAGTCTCCCCCTCCTCTATTCTCTATCCTTTGACACTCCAGAGTCCCCCCTGTCTCTGCTCTCCCTTTATCCTCCCCCAGTCTCCCTGTCCTCCTCTACCCCTACCCAGACAGTATTGTGGTCCAGATATAGGACTCCCCTCTCCTGTATTAGGACCTCCTCCCTGCCTCAGATCTGCCCAGGCAGGATTCCGCTGGCTGGGGTAGAAAGGGAACAGAGAGAGGACATCACCAGGACACGGTGACCTGGAGCAGACAACCCACAGAGACATGTCTCCTTTTCTGTCTCTTTCTATCAGTCTCTCTTTCTCTCTCTTGCTCTATATCTCTCTCCAACCACACTTAGACACTAATTGACAATGCTGTGAAATATAGATGAATGGAGCGAGTGAAGACTGGTCTCTCTCTCTCTCTCTCTCTCTCTCTCTCTCTCTCTCTCTCTCTCCCACTCTCTCTCTCTCTCTCTCTCTCTCTCTCTCTCTCTCTCTCTCTCTCTCTCTCTCTCTCTTTCTTTCACTCTCTCTCTCTTATCACGCAGTGGACAGGTTAGGCCAGTAGCACGCTCACACACTGGGGGGTCTCAGGGCAGGTTGTAGTCAGGCCAGAGGCTAGGGCCCCCTGCTGGGCTCCAGTGGGGCTGTGTGTGTATGTGGATGGGGCTGTGGCTGTGGCCGGGGACACACTGTCTGTCTGGTATGCCTGACTTGGTTTACCATGGCTGGGGGATGGAGCTCAAGGTTACTAGGCCTGCAGGGGATCTCTCAGCTCCAAGAATATGTCTCTCTGAGCGTCAGCACTTTCACACCAGTTTATGGCTGGTACACACACACAACGCACCTGCTAGCGTGCACCACACACACGACTCATTTGGTCTGTTTTTATTATGTTCGTGAGCTAATATGTTTATGTGTGTTTGTGTTTATGGATGTTATGAGAGTTTATCCCACTGAAAGTCACCTCTGATAGCCATTTCACTCCCACCCACTCACATATCCCTCCATTTCTCTTGCCCCCTACCGACTCACCCCCACATACACACCAAGAGACCCCACTTTGCTGCTGTGATGTGTCAGGAGTTACAGCTATAGTATGGTAATAATGACAGGGGGTGTACTGCCGGGGTTGGCTGGCACATCTAATGCACAGCAGTGTGTCTATGAAGGAACACACACACACAACTGAATGAATGAGCGGAGACACACTCAGGCATGCATGTACACACGCGCACACACACAGGCAGGCTTACACGTGCACATCTGCACACACAAATAAACAGGAACAAAACAAGTCTATGATCTCTTTTGTTTTATTTTATAGTCACAGATGATCAGACACATCATTTTAGAAAAGAAATTGATATTTTGCTTGTCCCAAAAAATTATAATACAATTTTTTCTCCAATATAGATTATGTACAGAATCAGATTGTAATAGAAGCATCATCATGTCTCTGTAATAAAGATAATGAGGGACTGAGGGAGTCAAAGGGCCACAGCACAGAACCCATCTTCTCAACCAATAAATATAACCTGTATATATCATGTATGTATGTATGTATGTATGTATGTACGTATGTTGTACCTCACCGGGCATGAAGGAGCAACTAGCTCTCACAGTCTCACGACAGAATTAGACGTTCATCCATGTTTCTCAAACGACAAATTTGGAAGTTGTTGCAAATGTTAAATTTGGAAGTGTTTAAAGAACATGTTAGGCATTAACTCAGAATTTTTAAGGTTAGGGCTAAGGTTAGGCATGAATGCCGAATGGTTAAGGTAAGGGATAAGGTTAGGGTAGCCTAGTGGTTAGGGTAGCCTAGTGGTGAGAGCGTTGGACTAGTAACCGAAAGGGTGCAAGTTCGAATCCCCGAGCTGACAAGGCACAAATCTGTCGTTCTGCCCCTGAACAGGCAGTTAACCCACTGTTCCTAGGCCGTCATTGAAAATAAGAATTTGTTCTTAACTGACTTGCCTAGTAAAATAAAGGTAAAATAAAAAATTAAAAAGGGATAAGGTTAGGCATGAACGCCGAAAGGTTAAGGTAAGGGATAAGGTTAGGCATGAACGCCGAATGGTTAAGGTAAGGGATAAGGTTTGGGAAAAGCTTAACACAAAAATGTCAAAAACAACTTTCTAGCAGTGGATTTGAATTTGCAACCTTTGGAATCAGAGGCAGATGCTAAAAACCATCCACCATCCTCGTTCACAACCAAAACCTAGTTGAAGGTACCAGCTCTCACTGTTGCCCCTAGAGGCCGGTTTCCATGTCATCTCCAGACGTCCTCAGACATGGATGGACGTCGAATACTGACTTGTATCACGGGTGACCTGGTTGGAAGGAGACCAGGACAAGTGATATTACAGGGCAAGGGATTTCCATCATCAATTCTGTACATCTTCTTGTACATCATCATGTGTGCTTCACACACACACACACAACACACACTCATGAGATGCTCAACACACAAGCTAGTGCACGCTGGGGCCAGACACGAAATTACAGTCGGGTTACAAAAATATGCCATCTCAAGTCAAAAAGAAAGAAAGGAACAACGAACGGAAGAGAAAACCCTGTGAAGATACCCGTCGTTGTTCCTCTTTGATCAGAGCAGAGGGATAGTTATCTGATCTGAGCGTGTTGGTGCCAGCAGAGTAGCACTTGACATTTGGCCTGATTCAAAAGGCCAGTTCTACAGGAAGCTACTCGGCTGGAAAATATCACTGTCTCACAGTCTGCCTCTCTCTCTTACTCCTTCTCTCTCTCCCTTCTAACCTCCCTGGTCTCTCTACCTTTCTCTCCTTGTCCCTTTACCTCCCTTCTAGCCTCTCCCCTAAAAATAACTCTCCTTCCCTGCCTCTCAATCCTTCTCTCTCTCTCTCTCTCTCTCTCTCTCTCTCTCTCTCTCTCTCTCTCTCTCTCTCTCTCTCTCTCTCTCTCTCTCTCTCTCTCTCTCTCTCAGGTGCTAGGACAGGACCCCCCCCCTGTCTCCCTCCTGGAGTAAAAATGCTGCAAACACAAAGCACCCTATCAAGACAAAGGACCTCACTGACGATCACAGAACAGGACAACCACAAGAAAATAGACAACAGCAAAGTAAAGCTCGACTAGAGACAACAGATACTGTAGGAATCTGAAGGGTGGAGTGGCAGAGGACTGGTCTGATCCCAGATCTGTTTGTGCTGAATAGCCAGCCAATTCCTATGTTCTTTGTACCGTTAATACAATGTGAAATGGGACCAGGAGGACCTTGTTGTTCAAGCACTAATAGCCTGGCTTTTTCCCCCTGTTACTGGACGCACAAAACCTCTCTAAAATCTCCCTTGTGCTTTCTGAAGAGAGAGAATTATGACTTGGTGCCAGGGAGATGAGATGAGAAAATACCAACACTTGCATAAATAAATCATAAATCATTTATCTCTTTAGCCAGGGAATTAATGTTGTTTCCCCTCTGTCTAACCTCTGGATAAGAGTATGTGATAGGATGAGAGAGAGGGAGAGAAAGAGAGAGAGAGAGAGAGAGATACAGAGGGGGGTGGTGAATGGGATGGAGGGAATGAAGGAATGTGACAGTGAGAGAGAAAGAGGGAGAGAGAGAGAGAGAGAGAGAGAGAGAGGGAGGGGGAGGATAGGAGGAGAGTTTCTGTGAAGGGGAGATAGCACTAAATAATTGTTATCTTGTTGAATGTGTTAATCAGTGTACCAATTCACTAGTGTAAAACATTCCAGGCTTTACCCTACTGTGTGTGAGAGGTGGAACGGAGGATAGGACAAGAGGGGCTGTACTGAGGACATCAACGCCTTCCTAATATTGAGTTGCACCCCCTTTTGCCCTCAGAACAGCCTCAATTCATCTGGGCATGGACTCTACAAGGTGTATCATAAGCATTCCACATGGATGCTGGCCATGTTGACTTCAATGCTTTCTACAGTTGTGTCAAGTTGGCTGGATGTCCTTTGGGTGGTAAACCATTCTTGATACACACAGAAAACTGTTGAGTGTGAAAAACAGAGCAGCGTTGCAGTTCTTGACACACTCAAACCGGTGTGGTTTGAAAGAGTTCCTAATGTGTTGTACACTCAGTGTGTAGGGGACAGGGACCCATTTAGGACGGCCCCTAGATTGAGTAAACTGTTGTGTTGTGTGGTTGGTCAGCTAGAGGAAGCAGCCAGGCTGGGGTTGAATGGGAATCCTCTTCAGGAAGCAGAGCAGGCAGGGAGAAAGCTCATTATTAGAGGAGAGCTACATAAATCCACCAAATGGAGAGGAAGAGGCACAGAGGGAATATTACCATGTCTCCTTTCCTCTCCCCATTGCTCCATTTCTCCTTTCCTCTCCCCATTGCTCCATGTCTCCTTTCCTCTCCCCATTGCTCCATGTCTCCTTTCCTCTCCCCATTGCTCCATGTCTCCTTTCCTCTCCCCATTGCTCCATGTCCCCATTGCTCCATGTCTCCTTTCCTCTCCCCATTGCTCCATGTCTCCTTTCCTCTCCCCATTTCTCCATGTCTCCTTTCCTCTCCCCATTGCTCCATTTCTCATTTCCTCTCCCCATTGCTCCATTTCTCCCCTCCCCATTGCTCCATGTCTCCTTTCCTCTCCCCATTGCTCCATGTCTCCTTTCCTCTCCCCATTGCTCCATTTCCTTTCCTCCCCATTGCTCCATTTCTCCCCCTCTCCCCATTGCTCCATTTCTCCTTTCCTCTCCCCATTGCTCCATGTCTCCTTTCCTCTCCCCATTGCTCCATGTCTCCTTTCCTCTCCCCATTGCTCCATTTCTCCTTTCCTCTCCCCATTGCTCCATTTCTCCTTTCCTCTCCCCATTGCTCCATGTCTCCTTTCCTCTCCCCATTGCTCCATGTCTCCTTTCCTCTCCCCATTGCTCCATGTCTCCTTTCCTCTCCCCATTGCTCCATTTCTCCTTCCTCCGCTATTTAGTACACAGTTACTTTAACATCATCACTTTGGCCAAAACACATTAAACCAGTGTGTCCGGAGGTGAATGGAGCGTGTGTGTGCGTGTGTGTGTGTGTGTGTGCGTGCGCATGTGTGCGTGCGTGTCCAGATGGAGGTGAATGGAAGGGGGGAGAAACATAGAGTGGCGTATTAAATTTGCAATAGTGATGCATCACCGTAGCTTAAAGAGATTAAAGAGGGGATTGTGCATTTAAATGGAGGCCCTAGCTGTGTGCATTTAAATGGAGGCTGTCTGATGGATGGCTGTCCTCCTGGACCACACTGGGGGACATAGCAAACAACCAACAATGCTTATCCTCATCCCTCTATCCTCTATCTATCCTCTATTCGTCCATCCCTCCATCCATCTATGGTGGGCGACACCACCAGGGAGAAGGAGAACTCCTGACCCCCAATCCTCAATCCATCCCTCCATTCCTCCATCCTTTCATCCTTCCATCCTTGAGGAAGAAGGAGAACTCGCCCTGACCCTGGTGAAGCCAACCCTCCATCCACCCATTCCCCGACCTCCCTACCTTCCAACCCATATGAAATACAATCACCTCAACCCGCTGAACCTATTTATTATGTGGTTGTTTGATCCTGTTCTCAAGTAAGATACCGCCTCTCTCTTTTTTATAAGAAGAGATGGATAATAAAGTGGTTTGCATAAATTCAACTTAACACAAACTATGACTCCCCCCCCCCAGTCTTTGTTATACTGCATCTGTTTTGAAAGCGATGGATGTAAAGTGCGTGATACAGTATAGCAGACCAACTGAAGGACATGAACCAGGGGTATAACACAGAGCTGGGAGGGTGCTGTGGTGCTACTCCATCACAGGAGCGACCGGAGGCACACAGAGATAGAAGGGGAGAGGGAGTAGAGAGAACGGGTGCAGAGGGAATGAGAGAGAGCACAGAGAGAGGATCAGAGAAAGGAAAGAAGGAACAGAGAGAGAGAGGAAGAGAGAGAATAGAGATTGTAAAGGGACCCTCAGGAAACAACATGACAATACATATTCAGTTCTTTTGTCTTGTAGCATTAAGCATCACAGTCAATCAGTCAGTCAGTCCAAGGGTACGTTCTGACCCTGAACCCTGACCTCTGACCCCTGCAGCTGAGCCTTGTGGGTGAAAGCCTTTCTGCTGTGTCCTGATTGGCCCTTGGGCTTCCCCGACCAATCCCCTTCACCCAGGCACCCAGTTCTGACTGTGATGTCCCTGGGGCGCTCCGGCGAAAGCCGCTATGCTCATGCCCATGCCCACTCCTTGAGACAGGGAGCCGTCAAAGTTGAAGTCCATCCCCATCCCCTCTGTGTCCATAAAGTCATTGAGGAGGATGGACTCCACGTCACAGTCTAGGCTGCTGGGGAGAATGTCTACGTTTACATCCAGGTCTGGAGCCATGCGGTTGGGTTGGTGAGTGCTGTGGTGGAGGTGTCCATGGTAGTTCTGGGAGGGGTGGAGGGTGTGGTGGTAGTAGCCATGCCAGGAGTCGGTCATGGTTATACCCTGGTGGTAGGTGGTACCGGGGTATGGCTGGTGGCGGGGGTGGGGGTGAGGGGCCGGGGCGGAGGCCAGGCGGAGGCAGGGGTCCTGGGGTATGTCAAGAACTGAGGCGGGGTTGGGGGCAGGGATGGGGATTGGTGGTGGGGAGATGGGGGGTGAGGGGGCCATAGTGGCTAGGGGTTGGGGTGGGGGTTTTGAGGCTGTAGGGCTGCAGGATATCTGTGTTGACTCTGGGAGAAAGAGCCTGGATGGCTGGAGGTCTAGGTCCACCCTGGAGGTGACCGTGGTGGTGACCCTGATTGGACCGGGGAGTGTGGTCATGGCTTGGGTTCAGTTTGTGGCTGTGACTCTGGTTGTAGTCAGTTCCTGGGCTGAGGTGATGTTTGTGGCTATGGTTGTAGTCCAGGTTGGGGTGACCGTGATTGTGGTGACCATTCTGATGATGACCGCTGGGGTTCTGGTCATGAACTGAGCCGTGACCATTGTGTGGGCCTGGATTGTGTCCGTGCTCATGGTTATTATGATTATGGTTGCTATGGCTATGATTGTGGCTGCTGCGACTCTGATTGGTTACCTGGGTCAGGAGCGTGTGTGACTCCCCTCCTTGCCCTCCCAGTGTGACCATGTCCTTACTGCAGTACTGAGGACCTCCAGGCCCCCCGGTCAGCAGGCTCTGCAGGGCATTGTTCTCTGAGTAGGCCCTCAGGGGGCGCTGGAAGCTGGCTGGCTTGTTCTCCTGGATGGTCTGCATGGGCATGGGGGCGTGGAGCCGCAGCATGCCCAGGGATGGCTGCCCATAGACGGGGCCGCAGTAGGAGCCTTCCCCCTTGGGGCTGGAGCCGTAGGGGCTGGGGTAGCCATTACGAGGCTGGGTCTGAGGGTGGTTCTGGGGGTGGGGGTAGACTTCATCCAGGCTGATAGCTCCAGTCAGGTCAGTGAGTTGGGGTAGCTCCATTGAGGTTCCAGGGCAGTGCCCCCCAGTGCCCAGGGCAGGGGAGCGAGTGGAAGTAGGGCTGGGATAGAGACGTGGGGAAGTGGAGCAGGACAGACCTCCCTCCTCTGGCTCATCTGGCTCAGCCTCGGCCAGGATGGGAGACAGGCAGCCGCTGAGTGTCGAAGCTGAGGAGGAGGTCCGGGAGTGGAGATCCGTCCAGGCATCATACTCCTCTCCTCCCACCCCTACTCCTCCCTTCCCTGCAGGACTACCATGCTCTGGAGACCCCTGATGCATCCCCGGCCGAGCCCCCTGACCCAGACCATAACCCTGCCGCCTGCCCCGACCAACAGCTCCACTCCCAGCTCCAGCTCCAGTCCTCTTCCCCCTGGCTCGTCCTTTACTCTTCAGGATCTTGGTGCCGTTGGGGCAGTCGATGGAAGCAGCGCGTCGCCGGGGTCCCTTACCCATCTTCCCCCCCTCTGGGTTCAGCATCCACCAGGAACTCTTCCCTGTCCCCTCATTTTGGACACGGATGAACCGAGTGTGGAGGGACAGGTTGTGGCGGATGGAGTTCTGGAGTAGAGATAGATGGGAAGGAAAGAGAGGGAGAGAGAGAGACAGGGAGAGCAGGGGAAAGAGAGAGGGAGAGAGGGAGAAAGAGAGGGGAGATAAACATTAACACCCAAGAGAACATTTAGGGTGAAATTATCACATTTTTAAAACACACAATCATTTGAAATCACCACCAAACTATTTCACCTGAGCGAGAAGTAAAAAGAGAGGGATGGAGGACAGAATAAGGAGCGCAGGGAGCAGCGAAGTGTCTCAGAGCTATAGCCAATCAGTAGCTCTTCCTGCCTCTCCTCTCTACTCCACTCCACTCCTCTACACTCCTCTCATTCCACTCCTCTCCTCTCATTCCACTCCTCTCCTCTCATCTCCTTTTACTTCCTTTCCTCTGTCCTCCCCATCCTTCTCCCCATCCCATCCTCTTCCCTCCTCTGCCCTCTCTCCTCTCCTTTTCCTTTCTCTCACTGAGCCAAAATACAGGGAGGGTTTCAGCCAGAGACTCCACACCAAACCATCACCAAGGTTACAGAAATGTATCACGCGTGGCAACCCAATCACCAACACGCTGTATTGATCGCAAGGCCTCCAAATATGAAACCCTGAGATCTAGCCAGGAGGCTGAAGGAGAGAGAAGGAGACGGGAGAGGGAGATTTGGCAGAGTCATTTGGCAGATAATGTAGATCTGGAAGAGTACCAAAACGGGGGGGAGAGAGAGAAAGAGAGAGAGAGAGAGAGAGAGAGAGAGAGAGAGAGAGAGAGAGAGAGAGAGAGAGAGAGAGAGAGAGAGAGAAAGAAATAGAGAGAGAGAGAGAGAGAGACAGAGACACAGAGACAGACACACAGAGACAGACACAGAATTGGAGAAATCTAGAAAGGGAAAGGAGAGAGAGAGGGAGGCCTGTTTAACCTCCTTATAAACCATGATCCTATAAACAGTACCAGGGGCAGTGATTATAGCTGTGTGAATATTATGGTTAAGAGAAAGGGAGATGGAGGGAGAGTGAGAGAGAGAGAGAGAGAAAGGGAGATGGAGGGAGAGAGAGAGAGAGAGAGAAAGGGAGATGGAGGGAGAGAGAGAGAGAGAGAAAGGGAGATGGAGGGAGAGAGAGGGAGAGAGAGAGAAAGGGAGATGGAGGGAGAGAGAGAGAGAGAGAGAGAAAGGGAGATGGAGGGAGAGAGAGGGAGAAAGAGAAAGGAAGATGGAGGGAGAGAGAGAGAGAGAAAGGGAGATGTAGGGAGAGAGAGGGAGAGAGAGAGAAGGAGATGGAGGGAGAGAGAGAGAGAAAGGGAGATGGAGGGAGAGAGAGAGAGAGAGAGAAAGGGAGATGGATGGAGGAGAGAGAGGGAGAGAGAGAGAAATGGAGATGGAGGGAGAGAGAGAGAGAGAGAGAGAAATGGAGATGGAGGGAGAAAGAGAGAGAGAGAGAGAAAGGGAGATGGAGGGAGAGAGAGAGAGCGAGAGAGAAAGGGAGATGGAGGGAGAGAGAGAGAGAAAGAGAGAGAGAAAGAGAGAGAGAAAGACAAACGCTCCACACCGCGTGGCCGCGGCCACCCTAATCTGGTGGTCCCAGCGCGCACGACCCACGTGGAGTTCCAGCTCTCCGGTAGCCTCTGGAACTGCCGATCTGCGGCCAACAAGGCAGAGTTCATCTCAGCCTATGCCTCCCTCCAGTCCCTCGACTTCTTGGCACTGACGGTAACATGGATCACCACAGATAACACTGCTACTCCTACTGCTCTCTCTTCGTCCGCCCACGTGTTCTCGCACACCCCGAGAGCTTCTGGTCAGCGGGGTGGTGGCACCGGGATCCTCATCTCTCCCAAGTGGTCATTCTCTCTTTCTCCCCTTACCCATCTGTCTATCGCCTCCTTTGAATTCCATGCTGTCACAGTTACCAGCCCTTTCAAGCTTAACATCCTTATCATTTATCGCCCTCCAGGTTCCCTCGGAGAGTTCATCAATGAGCTTGACGCCTTGATAAGCTCCTTTCCTGAGGACGGCTCACCTCTCACAGTTCTGGGCGACTTTAACCTCCCCACGTCTACCTTTGACTCATTCCTCTCTGCCTCCTTCTTTCCACTCCTCTCCTCTTTTGACCTCACCCTCTCACCTTCCCCCTACTCACAAGGCAGGCAATACGCTCAACCTCATCTTTACTAGATGCTGTTCTTCCACTAACCTCATTGCAACTCCCTCCAAGTCTCCGACCACTACCTTGTATCCTTTTCCCTCTCGCTCTCATCCAACACTTCCCACACTGCCCCTACTCGGATGGTATCGCGCCGTCCCAACCTTCGCTCTCTCTCCCCCCGCTACTCTCTCCTCTTCCATCCTATCATCTCTTCCCTCTGCTCAAACCTTCTCCAACCTATCTCCTGATTCTGCCTCCTCAACCCTCCTCTCCTCCCTTTCTGCATCCTTTGACTCTCTATGTCCCCTATCCTCCAGGCCGGCTCGGTCCTCCCCTCCCGCTCCGTGGCTCGACGACTCATTGCGAGCTCACAGAACAGGGCTCCGGGCAGCCGAGCGGAAATGGAGGAAAACTCGCCTCCCTGCGGACCTGGCATCCTTTCACTCCCTCCTCTCTACATTTTCCTCTTCTGTCTCTGCTGCTAAAGCCACTTTCTACCACTCTAAATTCCAAGCATCTGCCTCTAACCCTAGGAAGCTCTTTGCCACCTTCTCCTCCCTCCTGAATCGTCCTCCCCCTCCCCCTCCTCCCTCTCTGCAGATGACTTCGTCAACCATTTTGAAAAGAAGGTCGACGACATCCGATCCTCGTTTGCTAAGTCAAACGACACCGCTGGTTCTGCTCACACTGCCCTACCCTGTGCTCTGACCTCTTTCTCCCCTCTCTCTCCAGATGAAATCTCGCGTCTTGTGACGGCCGGCCGCCCAACAACCTGCCCGCTTGACCCTATCCCCTCCTCTCTTCTCCAGACCATTTCCGGAGACCTTCTCCCTTACCTCACCTCGCTCATCAACTCATCCCTGACCGCTGGCTACGTCCCTTCCGTCTTCAAGAGAGCGAGAGTCGCACCCCTTCTAAAAAAAACTACACTCGATCCCTCCGATGTCAACAAATACAGACCAGTATCCCATCTTTCTTTTCTCTCCAAAACTCTTGAACGTGCCGTCCTTGGCCAGCTCTCCCGCTATCTCTCTCAGAATGACCTTCTTGATCCAAATCAGTCAGGTTTCAAGACTAGTCATTCAACTGAGACTGCTCTTCTCTGTATCACGGAGGCGCTCCGCACTGCTAAAGCTAACTCTCTCTCCTCTGCTCTCATCCTTCTAGACCTATCGGCTGCCTTCGATACTGTGAACCATCAGATCCTCCTCTCCACCCTCTCCGAGTTGGGAATCTCCGGCGCGGCCCACACTTGGATTGCGTCCTACCTGACAGGTCGCTCCTACCAGGTGGCGTGGCGAGAATCTGTCTCCTCACCACGCGCTCTCACCACTGGTATCCCCCAGGGCTCTGTTCTAGGCCCTCTCCTATTCTCGCTATACACATTTTACATTACATTTAAGTCATTTAGCAGACGCTCTTATCCAGAGCGACTTACAAATTGGTGCGTTCACCTTATGACATCCAGTGGAACTGCCACTTTACAATACACCAAGTCACTTGGCTCTGTCATAACCTCACATGGTCTCTCCTATCATTGCTATGCAGACGACACACAATTAATCTTCTCCTTTCCCCCTTCTGATGACCAGGTGGCGAATCGCATCTCTGCATGTCTGGCAGACATATCAGTGTGGATGACGGATCACCACCTCAAGCTGAACCTCGGCAAGACGGAGCTGCTCTTCCTCCCGAGGAAGGACTGCCCGTTCCATGATCTCGCCATCACGGTTGACAACTCCATTGTGTCCTCCTCCCAGAGCGCTAAGAACCTTGGCGTGATCCTGGACAACACCCTGTCGTTCTCAACTAACATCAAGGCAGTGGCCCGTTCCTGTAGGTTCATGCTCTACAACATCCGCAGAGTACGACCCTGCCTCACACAGGAAGCGGCGCAGGTCCTAATCCAGGCACTTGTCATCTCCCGTCTGGATTACTGCAACTCGCTGTTGGCTGGGCTCCCTGCCTGTGCCATTAAACCCCTACAACT
>NC_088399.1:72782438-72947150 GCF_034236695.1 Oncorhynchus nerka
ATGGGAAGGATATAGGAATATGGGAAGGATATAGGGATATGGGAAGGATATAGGGATATGGGAAGGATATAGGGATATGGGAAGGATATAGGGATGTGGGAAGGATATAGGGATATGGGAAGGATATAGGGATATGGGAAGGATATAGGGATATGGGAAGGATATAAAGGATATAGGGATATGGGAAGGATATAGGGATATGGGAAGGATATAGGGATATGGGAAGGATATAAAGGATATAGGGATATGGGAAGGATATAGGGATATGGGAAGGATATAGGGATATAGGGATGTGGGAAGGATATAGGGATATGGGAAGGATATAGGGATATGGGAAGGATATAGGGATATGGGAAGGATATAGGGATATGGGAAGGATATAAGGATATGGGAAGGATATAGGGATATGGGAAGGATATAGGGATATGGGAAGGATATAGGGATATGGGAAGGATATAGGGATATGGGAAGGATATAGGGATATGGGAAGGATATAGGGATATGGGAAGGATATAGGGATATGGGAAGGATATAGGGATGTGGGAAGGATATAGGGATATGGGAAGGATATAGGGATATGGGAAGGATATAGGGATATGGGAAGGATATAGGGATGTGGGAAGGATATAGGGATATAGGGATATGGGAAGGATATAGGGATATAGGGATATGGGAAGGATATAGGGATATGGGAAGGATATAGGGATATGGGAAGGATATAGGGATATAGGGATATGGGAAGGATATAGGGATATGGGAAGGATATAGGGATATGGGAAGGATATAGGGATATGGGAAGGATATAGGGATATGGGAAGGATATAGGAATATGGTAAGGATATAGGGATATGGGAAGGATATAGGGATATGGGAAGGATATAGGGATATGGGAAGGATATAGGGATGTGGGAAGGATATAGGGATATGGGAAGGATATAGGGATATGGGAAGGATATAGGGATATGGGAAGGATATAGGGATATGGGAAGGATATAGTCTAGGATCAGTTTTGCCTTCATGATTATAATGAATAAGATTACATGTGACAGAGGGGCACTGATCGTAGATCATCAGCAGTCCTACTCTGAGATGCTTTATGAATACGGAGCTATCTGATAAATGTAAGTGGCAAATGCACTTGGTCCTGACTTAACATCGCAGCAGGGAGAAAGGAAAGAAATCAGGACAAAGATGTGATCTACACACTGTGATGTTGTCCAGCTCCATCTAAAACACTGACCCACCACAGAGAGGAGCAGAGAAGAGACACAGAGATTACCAATCTGGCATTTGGTTACATAATCCTCAAACAAAGAGAAAGAGAGAGAGATTTGAATTGAATTGAGAGAGAGCAGTGGAGAGAGCAGTGGAGAGAGGAGTGGAGAGAGCAGTGGAGGAGCAGTGGAGAGAGGAGTAAGGAGAGAGGAGTGAAGAGAGGAGTGGAGAGAGCAGTGGAGAGAGGAGTGAAGAGAGGAGTGGAGAGAGCAGTAGAGAGAGGAGTGGAGAGAGCAGTGGAGAGAGCAGTGGAGAGAGGAGTGAAGAGAGGAGTGGAGAGAGCAGTGGAGAGAGGAGTGGAGAGAGGAGTGGAGAGAGCAGTGGAGAGAGGAGTGGAGAGAGGAGTGGAGAGAGCAGTGGAGAGAGAAGTGGAGAGAGGAGTGGAGAGAGCAGTGGAGAGGAGTGGAGAGAGGAGTGGAGAGAGGAGTGGAGAGAGGAGTGGAGAGCAGTGGAGAGAGGAGTGGAGAGAGGAGTGGAGAGAGCAGTGGAGAGGAGTGGAGAGAGGAGTGGAGAGAGCAGTGGAGAGAGGAGTGGAGAGAGGAGTGGAGAGAGCAGTGGAGAGAGGAGTGGAGAGCAGTGGAGAGAGGAGTGGAGAGAGGAGTGGAGAGAGCAGTGGAGAGAGGAGTGGAGAACAAAGGAAGGATTAATTAATCAAATACAAATGGGCCTCCTGTGTTAGCACTGCAGAGAGCAGACTCACAGACCCGTGCATGCACCAGCACACACACACATGCACACACACACATGCATACACACACTTGTTTGTGTCATGGTTTTGGGCTGTGTGTGGAGGCAGCTCATACCACATGTAATCACGTCTTTAGCTTGCAGATACACAGAATCATTTGAATGCCAGATTTTCTTGAAAAACCCAAAGGGTCAAACAGAGGAAGAAAACAAAGAATGTGGAGTGGAACCTTGATGATGTGGAAGACAGAGTGTTGGCTGGCAGCCGTGTGAGTGTCTGTTCACATGCCCTGACACCTTGCATGCCTGCCTGTTTTATGCAAATTAGGACAGAGAGTGTGTCTCAATAGTCTACTGTGGCTTCATCTCCTCATCTCCTTCCCTTCATCTACACTGGTCTGAAAACATAGGATAGGTGAAATCACTACGGTAGATGTGCTGCCATCCTGTTAGAAGGTAACATATTATTTTATTGCAATGGTTAAATTGGATTTTCATTGTGTTCAATGGTGTTATTTGCCCCCTAGTGGCGCTTTCTGGTACTTAGAAAGACGACGCTAACAGGAAGTACAGAATTTGTTTTGCACGCATAGAGCAGCTACAAACAACGCTACGTTGCAGGTCTTTCAATGTAGTTATTTCTTGTCACGCTTCAGCATTGGAAAAATATTTGTTTGTAAGTTCGATTCAAGCATTTAGCTAATGATGATAATCTTGTTATTGATAGAGTTGCTTACATATCAATGTTGGTTGCATTTACTCACAAATTGCAATGCCTTTAATGTATGTCGTTAGCTAGTATTACTTGCGAATTGTAAAATATACAATACTGTAGTTTTGTTACTGTTTCTAGTGTAATATGCTTTGTTATTCTACATAGATGGTTATACATTATTAGAGTAATGAAAGGAGCCAATTACCATATGGTTAACAATTAGCTATATGGTTTGGCATCATGCCAGATGCATGGTACCTTAGCGCGTGCTTTGTATTTATGCAACTTAAAATGTTTAATGTACAGCTACAGTATGTCGGTGTGAATTGAACACTAAAGTATATTATTTTCTGTATTTTGCAGTTTCACAACATAAACGTTTTCAATATATTCATTCAAGAAAAGTCACGCCTTGGGAGTTTTATTGAAGACTTAGTTGTTAGCTATCTGTCTAGTTTTGCATGGGAATGCAACTCAAGGGCAGAATAGTAGATGTCTACCCAGTATTTGCTTTCTTTATTCCAGCTCTTTCACATCAGTACAGCTGAAGGAAAGGAGATGAGGAGACTAGGAGAGGTCATGTTAGTCTTCTTTTTTTTGGGGGGACAGACAGAACAGGTAGAGGTCAGAACACACAGAGATCCCCTACCAAATCAACCCCCCCCATAACAGAGCCCCACCCCACTAAACCAAACTTAAAGCAGGCATGCTTTCATTGTTCACTTTGTGTATTAATGACATAGGAAACACGGTTAATAGTTGTAGCATTCATCCCTATGCAGATGCCACAGTTTTGTATTCCTGTGCCACCTCAGTGCAGCAGACCATTTGTGAACTTCAGCATGACTTTAATTCAATTCAGAAATCACTTAGAGATCTTAGTGTTAAATACAAGTGAAACCAGGCTCATGCTGTTCTCTAGGTCACAAAATGTTGACCCTGAGGACCTGCATATTTGGCTATAAATGGAGTCCAAATTGAGCTTGTTTCTCAATATAAGTACCTGGGTGTCTGGATTGATGACAAGTTGTCCTTCGTAACGCATATAGAAAATCTGACTAAGAAGCTAAGATCCAATATTTTTTTTTATATCAAAATAAATCATGCCTTAGTATTAAAATATGCGAAAGATTGCTCAAGCAACGCTTCTCCCTCTACTGGATTTTGGTGATATTGTTTACATGCATACGGCAACCTCTGTTTTAAAACCCTTGGACACAGTCTAACATTCAGCAATACGTTTTATCACAGGGGACACTTTTAGGACTCATCCTTATAGTCTGTCTAGAATGTGGGATGGACCTCTCTGTCTGGAAGTGTCACGGATCCCCCCCCGGTAGTACTGCTCATTCCGTTCACCAGCTCCAGAGGTCTGTGTCACCGGCCTTCTAGGCGTCACTGAACTGGATCAGTACCACCAACCCCAGACTGTCTTGTCTCATTACGCACACCTGGTTCCCATTCCCCCTGATTAGTATGTGTACATATGTGCCCTCTGTTCCACATTGTCCTTGTCGATCATTGAGGAACTGTGCTCTGTTTTATTTGTTTTTTGGTGCTATGTTGTTTTTTGTGCACTTGTTATTATGGGTCAACCCAACTTTTCATGTCTCTCTTCAGGCCAGTGGTGCCTGGTCCCCTCGCTGAGGTTGGAGCCAGTGACGCCCCGCCACCTCCTCTGGACATCGAGGGAGGTCCGGGGTACTCGGTCCGTGAAGTCCTGGATTCGAGGCGTCGGGCGGGTCGTCTCCAGTACCTCATCGACTGGGAGGGGTACGGCCCAACGGATCGGTGCTGGGTTCCTGCGGGGGACATTCGGGACGCTTCGCTGACCAGGTATTTTCACCATCGGGCCCTGACCGGCCCGCACCGCGTCCCTGTGGTCGTTCCCCAAGGCCGGTGTCACCCCTCTGCTGATGCAGCGCGTTGTAACGTTCGTCGTAGGTGGAAGAAGAGGAGGACCAATGCGCAGCGTGGTAAGTGTCCATATTCTATAATAAAGTAATTGAACACTGAAACAAAACAATAAAACGACAAACGAACAGTCCTGTACGGTGCTGAAAAAAATAATCACCCACAACACACAGGTGGGAAAAGGCTATGATTATGATTCTCAATCAGAGACAACTAACGATACCTGCCTCTGATTGAGAACCATACCATACCAGGCCAAACACAACATAGAAAAACGAACATACAACCCACCCCAACTCACGCCCTGACCAACCTAAAACAAAGACATAACAAAAGAACTAAGGTCAGAACGTGACACGCGTCGGGAGAGGAGGGATTTCGGGGACTGTCACAGACTCCCCTGGCCATTTTGAGCCTGTAATCGAATCCACAAATACTGATGCTCCAGATACTCAACTAGTCTAAATATGGCCAGTTGTATTTCTTCTTTAATCAACAGTTTTCAGCTGTGCTAACATAATTGCAAAAGGGTTTTCTAATGATCAATTAGCCTTTTAAAATGATAAACTTGGATTAGCTAACACAATGTACCATTGGAACACAGGAGTGATGGTTGCTGATAATGGGCCTCTGTACGCCTATGTAGATATTCCATAAGAAATCAGCCGTTTCCAGCTACAATAGTCATTTACAACATTAACAATGTCTACACTGTATTTCTGATCAATTTGATGTTATTTTATTGGACAAATAAATGGCTTTTCTTTCAAAACCAGGACAATTCTAAGTGACCCCAAACTTGAACACATATATATATATATATATTTGGGGGATTGGAAGTGATGCAGACAATTAACCAGATGGACCCTACAATCTACCTGCAACATTAAAGCTGATCTACCACCTAAACATTTTTTTAAAGAGTAAGAAATAATGATACAAATTCTCATTTGGCTCTGTTCTAGGCCATCTCCTATTCTCGCTATACACCAAGTCACTTGGCTCTGTCATAACCTCACATGGTCTCTCCTATCATTGCTATGCAGACGACACACAATTAATCTTCTCCTTTCCCCCTTCTGATGACCAGGTGGCGAATCGCATCTCTGCATGTCTGGCAGACATATCAGTGTGGATGACGGATCACCACCTCAAGCTGAACCTCGGCAAGACGGAGCTGCTCTTCCTCCCGGGGAAGGACTGCCCGTTCCATGATCTCGCCATCACGGTTGACAACTCCACTGTGTCCTCCTCCCAGAGCGCTAAGAACCTTGGCGTGATCCTGGACAACACCCTGTCGTTCTCAACTAACATCAAGGCGGTGGCCCGTTCCTGTAGGTTCATGCTCTACAACATCCGCAGAGTACGACCCTGCCTCACACAGGAAGCGGCGCAGGTCCTAATCCAGGCACTTGTCATCTCCAGTCTGGATTACTGCAACTCGCTGTTGGCTGGGCTCCCTGCCTGTGCCATTAAACCCCTACAACTCATCCAGAACGCCGCAGCCCGTCTGGTGTTCAACCTTCCCAAGTTCTCTCACGTCACCCCGCTCCTCCGCTCTCTCCACTGGCTTCCAGTTGAAGCTGGCATCCGCTACAAGACCATGGTGCTTGCCTACGGAGCTGTGAGGGGAACGGCACCTCAGTACCTCCAGGCTCTGATCAGGCCCTACACCCAAACAAGGGCACTGCGTTCATCCACCTCTGGCCTGCTCGCCTCCCTACCACTGAGGAAGTACAGTTCCCGCTCAGCCCAGTCAAAACTGTTCGCTGCTCTGGCCCCCCAATGGTGGAACAAACTCCCTCACGACGCCAGGACAGCGGAGTCAATCACCACCTTCCGGAGACACCTGAAACCCCACCTCTTTAAGGAATACCTAGGATAGGATAAAGTAATCCTTCTCACCCCCCCCCTTAAAAGATTTAGATGCACTATTGTAAAGTGGCTGCTCCACTGGATGTCATAAGGTGAATGCACCAATTTGTAAGTCGCTCTGGATAAGAGCGTCTGCTAAATGACTTAAATGTAATGTAAATGTTTATGGAGTTGTGAAATCCATGTCTTCTACAAAGGATAGGAAAGGTTGCCAGATATTATCAAATGTAATTGCAGATCCCCTAACGGAGTAGCGTATTTTGAGATGCTTGAGATGTTGCATAACTTTCTTTATCCAATGGTTAAAAGTATGAGGAAACCAATCCTTCCACTTAAATAGTAGAAGCCATCTAGCTAGAAGAGTAGTACATGCCAGCCTGTTGCCCATAGAACTGTTTAGAGTGCCCTCCTGTGATGCCACTCCATAGAACTGTTTAGAGGAGCCTCCTGTGATGCCACTCCATAGAACTGTTTGGAGCAGCCTCCTGTGGTGCCACTCTATAGAACTGTTTAGAGTGCCCTCCTGTGATGCTACTCCATAGAACTGTTTAGAGGGCCCTCCTGTGGTGCCACTCTATAGAACTGTTTAGAGGGCCATCCTGTGATGCCACTCCATAGAACTGTTTAGAGGGGCCTCCTGTGATGCCACTCCATAGAACTGTTTAGAGGGCCATCCTGTGATGCCACTCCATAGAACTGTTTAGAGGGGCCTCCTGTGATGCCACTCCATAGAACTGTTTAGAGGGGCCTCCTGTGGTGCCACTCTATAGAACTGTTTAGAGGGGCCTCCTGTGGTGCCACTCTATAGAACTGTTTAGAGGGGCCTCCAGTGGTGCCACTCCCAGTAATGCAATGAAGGCAGGAGGTTTTATAGGTCTCTCCAGTAACTTAGAAAAATACACAAAAAATGATATCCAGAAATCTGTCAATTTTGGGCATGTCCAAAACGTGTGTAATATAGCAGCAGGAGAATGCTTACATCTTAAGAATCAATGGGAAGAGGATTCCCCCCTTTTTCCTCTCTCCACCCTACTGATGTTACATCTGCAAATCCCTTGGTTAACATAGAGATTCTGGGAACATCAGGATGGGGGGAAAATTAACTATATTCTGGTAATCTGACCAATTGAACATATGCGGTGGTACTTAATGAATATGATGTCAGTTCGGTTGTCATCTGAGACATTCTCATCAATGATAAGATGACATAAACTCTACAGTGGAAAGTCTACACATCAGAATTATCGGATTCACATGGAATTGTTGTTCAATTTAAATGTTTGAATATGAAATTATTCGTGATGGGATGAAATGTGATTTTAGCTTCTAAAATGTGAGATTTGGGTTTTCATAAGGTTAGGGCTCTGCTCAATCAGTGGCCCGCCCCTGTGAAGGGACATGGGCTATAAAACTTTTCAAACACGCCCTCCTCTCCCTTCCTATATAAAGCCTTGACAACAATACAACCTACTGTTCCGAGGATGTGAGGACGACGGTCCGATGTTGGAATGGTTCAGATAATAACTACAGAACGAAGCCAACATCAGCGTGAACTTTGGTTGCGAATGGTATGAACTTTGAACTCTTATTCACTACAGACGTGATACCTCCTAGCCGTTGAGTTAGCAACAGCAGCTGCAAACGAGGGTTAGGAAAGAACAGACAGAGTATCCCGTCTATCACACAACAACGTTACTACAACATATCCAATTGACCACCAGAGACATTCTTCAAAGGTCAAAGGACTCGGTTTTTACCGCCCATCTACCACCAACCTACTGAACCGCAGCTCAGAGTAAATATTTATTGCATTTTTCTTTTCCAAATGGGCGGTAATTTAGAAATCATAAGATACTGTATTTACGATAGCACAGCTTCTTCCTTTGTTACTCAGTCTTCCCGCTCTTTCACGCAAACCCAGGCCCTTTTCTTCTGTGTAACAAGCTGTCAAATCTGTTCCGCCCGCCAGGGACGTTTTCCTTTATGACGTAATTTGTAATCAACTTATGATTAATTATGTGTATGTGTAATTCTGTGTGATTAGTTAGGTATTTAGTAAATAAATAATTAAACCCAATTTTGCATTGCTGATTCAACTTGTTAGCCAGGGTTCGTGCAGATAACCAAGAATTTACAACTTTCAGATGAGACTGAATTAAGGTGACGATTAATATTGACTGCTATTGATGTAAAATATTACTAGGTCTTTAAGAGTATATTTCAGGGCAAGTCATTCGCATTGAGTGAGACTTTATGCTCTAAGCCCCGTCTTCGAATACCTTTGATAGTGGTGTTATTACATATTGCTATGGCTAAAGGCTCAATTGCGATAGCAAACAGCTGAGGGGATAGAGGACAACCCTTCTTGTCCCACGTTGAAGTTGGAAATAGGATGAAAGGTTATTATTTGTGCGCACTGCAGCCATAGGGGAGGAGTAACGGACTTTGATCCAGGACATACAATTGGAAACGACTCCAATTTGTTTGAGAGTATAAAATAGATAATCCCACTCCACCCGATCAAACGCCTTCTCAGCATCAAGTGATAAAAATATCTCTGGAGTGTCAGATGAAGAGGGATTGTAAAGTGTATTACAAAGATGTCTGATGTTGAACAAAGAATGACAATTCTTTTTAATGAAACCAGTGTGAACCGTAGAGATAATGGAGGGAAGGACTCAAAAAGGCAGGCTATCACAATTCAGTAAAGAAATTGGCATATATGAACCACATTCAAGATTTTTTCCCCCCATTTTCAGAATAATTTAAATACATGCTTGTCTCATTGTTGAGGGTAAAGACTGAGGAGAATGATTCCTCAAATACGCAAAGGAAGAGAGGAGAGAGTTGATCTGATCATTTTTTAAAGAACTTGCTCGGAAATCTGTCTGTTCTAAGGGATTTACCACACTGTATAGATTTAATTGCCAACACAATCTCTTCTACAAAGAAGTGTTATTCTAATTCAGACGCTATCCCAGGTTCAACTGTAGGAATATCTAAGTTCTCAAAGATGGTGTCAAGTAAGGTAGCATTACCAGCAGATTCTGAAGTGTATAATTGTGAGTTGTCAGGTATGCGTAAAAGGCTGTAAGAGAGTCAGTTGCAGGAGAGCGGATATTAGGTAGCCAACGGAGCCTTTTATTTAGGCGAACCAAAAGCACACGGCAAAATAAACCCGAAATAACAATTCGGGTTAACATAACCCAGCACAACAGACTAACGTGCGCATTACAATAAACAGAATAAACAATACCACACAAAGACATGGGGGAAACAGAGGGTTAAATACACAACACATAATGAGGGAAATGAGAACCAGGTGTGTGGGAAAACAAGACAAGACAAATGGAAAATGAAAAATGGATCGGAGATGGCCAGAAGACCGGCGACTGCCGAGCACCGCCCGAGGCATCGACTTCGTCAGAAGTCGTGACATGAGTAAATGTTATGAAAGCATGAATTGACCTCTAAATCAATACATTTGTTACCCAGCTCGTCAGTTATCTCATTGCATTTCCTTAATCTTGGGCTGTACGAAACGATTTGGCCCCTTAGATAAGCCTTCAAGGATTCCCATACTGCTGTAGGAGGCATTCCAGGGGTTTGATTAAGCTGGAGAAATAGCTCAATTTGAGATTATATTAAAGCAACAAAGGTTTCTTCTGATAGCAGTAGTGAGTTAAGCCTCCAAGGGAGATAATTAGGCGGTGTATTGGCAGTGGTGGAAAAAGTACTCAATTGTCATACTTGAGTAAAATTAAAGATACATTAATAGAAAATGACTCAAGTAAAAGTCACCCAGTAAAAATGAATTCAAATCAAATCAAATTTTATTTGTCACATGCACAGAATACAACATGTAGATCTTACAGTGAAATGCTTACTTACAAGTCCTTAACGCAGTTTAAAGAAAATACCTAAAAAAAAGTAAGATATAAGAATAAAAATCATTAAAGTGCAGCAGTAAATAACAATGTCGGGGCAACAGTTGAAGTCAGAAGTTTACATACACCTTAGCCAAATACATTTAAACTCAGTTTTAACAATTCCTGACATTCAATCCTAGTAAAAAATACCCTGTTTTAGGTCATTTAGGATCACCACTTTATTTTAAGTATGTGAAATGTCAGAATAATAGAGAGAATGATTTATTTCAGCTTTTATTTATTTCATCACATTCCCAGTGGGTCAGAAGTTTACCCTCAATTAGTATTTGGTAGCATTGCCTTTCAATTGTTTAACTTGGGTCAAACGTTTCGGGTGGCCTTCCACAAGCTTCTCACAATAAGTTGGGTGAATTTTGGCCCATTCCTCCTGACACAGCTGGTTTAACTAAGTCAGGTTTATAGGCCTCCTTGCTCGCACATGCTTTTTCAGTTCTACCCACAAATTTTCTATGGGATTGAGGTCAGGGCTTTGTGATGGCCACTCCAATACCTTGACTTTGTTGTCCTTAAGCCATTTTGCCACAACTTTGGAAGTATGCTTGGGGTCATTGTCCATTTGGAAGACCCATTTGCGACCAAGCTTGAACTTCCTGACTGATGTCTTGAAATGTTGCTTCAATATATCCACATAATTTTCCTCCCTCATAATGCCATCTATTTTGTGAAGTCCCTCCTGCAGCAATACACCCCCACAACACAGCTTGCAAGCCTCCCCTTTTTCCTCCAAACATAACGATGGTCATTATGGCCAAACAGTTCAATTTTTTGATTCATCAGACCAGAGGACATTTCTCCAAAAAGTACGATCTTTGTCCCCATGTGCAGTTGCAAACCGTAGCCTGGCTTTTTTATGGCGGTTTTGGAGCAGTGGCTTCTTCCTTGCTGAGGGACTTTCAGGTTATGTTGATATAGGACTCGTTTACTGTGGATATAGATACTTTTGTACCTGTTTCCTCCAGCATCTTCACAATGTCCTTTGCTGTTGTTCTGGAATTGATTTGCACTTTTCGCACCAAAGTATGTTCATCTCTAGGAGACAGAACGCGTCTCCTTCCTGAGTGGTATGACGGCTGCGTGGTCCCATGGTGTTTATACTTGCTTACTATTGTTTGTATAGATGAACCTGGTACTTTCAGGTGTTTGGAAATTGCTCCCAAGGATGAACCAGACTTGTGGAGGTCCACCATTTTTTTTGAGGGCTTGGCTGATTTCTTTTGATTTTCCCATGATGTCAAGCAAAGAGGCAATGAGTTTGAAGGTAGGCCTTGAAATACATCTACAAGTACGCCTCCAATTGACTCAAATGATTTCAATTAGCCTATCAGAAGCTTCTAAAGCCATGAGATCATTTTCTGGAATTTTCCAAGCTGTTTAAAGGCAGTCAACTTCGTGTATGCAAACTTCTGACCCACTGGAATTGTGATACAGTGAATTATAAGTGAAATAATCTGTCTGTAAACAATTGTTGGAAAGATTACTTGTGTCATGCACAAAGTAGATGTCCTAACCGACTTGCCGAAGCTATAGTTTGTTAACAATACATTTGTGGAGTGGTTGAAAAACAAGTTTTAATGACTCCAAACTAAGTGTATGTAAACTCTCGACTTCAACTGTATATACAGGGGGTACCGATACAGAGTCAATGTGCGGGGGCACCAGTGTCGAGGTAATATGTACATGTAGATAGTTATTAAAGTGACCATGCATTCGGGTTGCACATTTTGGGGAATATTCAGAGGTAGAAACGTCCTGTGGGAATATATGGGAATTAACGGAAATACAGTGGGGAGAACAAGTATTTGATACACTGCCGATTTAGCAGGTTTTCCTACTTACAAAGCATGTAGAGGTCTGTCATTTTTATCATAGATACACTTCAACTGTGAGAGACGGAATCAAAAACAAAAATCCAGAAAATCACATTGTATGATTTGAATGTAATTCATTTGCATTTTATTGCATGACACAAGTATTTGATCACCTACCAACCAGTAAGAATTCCGGCTCTCACAGACCTGTTAGTTTTTCTTTAAGAAACCCTCTTGTTCTCCACTCATTACCTGTATTAACTGCACCTGTTTGAACTCGTTACCTGTATAAAAGACACCTGTCCACACACTCAATCAAACAGACTCCAACCTCTCCACAATGGCCAAGACCAGGGAGCTGTGTAAGGGCATCAGGGATAAAATTGTAGACCTACACAAGGCTGGGATGGGCTTGTGCACGAGTTGTCGAAAGTGCGGAGATGTGTCTCCTGAAGAAAGGTGATTTACATGAGAAAGATCCCTTTTCCATTTCACTGGGTATTAGAGGCCATATGGATATATATAGGATATAAAGTCAAGTGGGAAAAGGATAGATGCCCGATAACAATAACAACTGCTTGTTGAAGAAACAAACTCTGAAGTCTGGTATGAAAAAGAAAACCAAACTTGGTCATAGAACAAGCTAACCGCTATCCCCATGTGTTGGATCCCTCCGGAACTTTCATTACGCACACCTGGCCCTTATTCCCACGGATTAGTACTTGTATAAGTGTGCCCTTTGGTTTCCATTGGGCTGTCCATTATTGTTACAATGTCCATTAGTGTGTGTGAGTACCTGTGCTGTGTGTTTTGGCTTTCGTGCTGTTGTGGATTGCGCAGATGATTACGGGTCTCGTCCCGTGTGTTAATCACTGTGCACGTGCGATTTATTCGAGGTACTCCTCGCTCTTTTGTTTTGGGTTTCTACCCTGTGTTTTGTTACGTGATTGTTTGGTCTTCGTCCCCCTGCCTTTACACGGCACGCCGTAATTTTGGCTTAATAAAAAAGCCTATTTAGCATTCCTGTGCCTGTCTCCTGAGACATTCATGCCAACGTGACACCCCACGCAAAGATATTCACAGATATTAAGATGTTAAAACGAAGTTGGGATCCTTAATGTTAAGAAACATTTCTAACTGACAGTGCAGTTATCACATAACATATTATTATCTGTGTTATAGACGATAGGCTATAAAGGCCTGGGAAAGTTGTGTAATTAAAAAAAACTGAGATGAACCAGAGAGGAAGAGGCAAACTTTAGGCTACTTTGGTGAATTTGCAAGGCATTCAAGACAAGGCATTGCAGAGATGCAGATCACCAAAACATATGAGCATGTTTCTGCACACCCCTCCTCTCTCTACCTCACGCTGGCCTGCCACCCCTCCTCTCTCTACCTCGCGCTGGCCTGCCACCCCTCCCCTCTCTCCCTTGCGCTGGCCTTCCACCCCTCCTCTCTCTCCCTCGCGCTGGCCTGGCCTCCACCCCTCCTCTCTGTCCCTCACCCCTCCTCTCTCTCCCTCGTGGCCTGCCACCCTCTCTCTCTCTCTCCTCCTTCCACCCATCCTCTCTCTCCCTTGCGCTGGCCTTCCACCCCTCCTCTCTGTCCCTCACTGTGGCCTGCCACACCTCCTCTCTCTCCCTTGCGCTGCCTTCCACCCTCCTCAATCCCTCGGGCTGGCCTGCCACACCTCCGGTGGCCTGCCACACCTCCTCTTGCCTCTCCCTTCGGCCCTCCACCCCTCCTCTCTCCCTCGCGCTGGCCTTCCACCCCTCCTCCTCTAACCCTCCCTGTCCTCATGGTGGCCTGCCACCCCTCCTCTCTCTGGCTTTCCACCCTACCTCTCATGCTAGCCTTCCACCCCTCCTCTCTCTCCCTTGCGCTACCCTTCCACCCCTCCTCTCTAACCCCTCCTCTCTCCCTCTGGCCTTCCATCCCTCTGTCCTTCACGGTGGCCTGCCACACCTCCTCTTCCTCTCCACCCTTCCTCTCTAGCCTTCCACCTCTCTGTCCCTCACTGTGGCCTGCCTCCTCTCTAACCCCTCCCTCGCGCTGGCCTTTCAATCCCCTCCTCTCTCTCCCTCTCGCCGGCCTTCCACCCCTCTCGCCCTCATGGCCTTCCACCCCTCCTCCTCTAACCCTCCTCTCATGGTGGCCTTCCACCCCTCCTCTCTCTCCCTCCCATGCTAGCCTTCCACCCCTCCTCTCTCTCCCTTGCTCTGGCCTTCCACCCCTCCTCTCTCCCTCCCACCCCTCCTCTCCTCCCTCGCTGGCCTTCCACCCATCCTCTCTCCCTTGCGCTGGCCTTCCACCCTCCCTCTCTGTCCCTCACTGTGGCCTGCCACACCTCCTCTCTCTCTCCCTCGTGCTAACCTTCCACCCCTTCCTCTCTCTCTCTTCCACTTCCACCATCCTCTCTCTCCCTTGCGCTGGCCTTCCACCCTCCTCTCTGTCCCTCACTGTGGCCTGCCACACCTCCTCTCTCCCCTTGCGCTAGCCTTCCACCCCTCCTCTCTAATCCCTCGGGCTGGCCTTCCACCCTCCTCTCCATCCCTCACGGTGGCCTGCCACACCTCCTCTCTCTCCCTTGCGCTTTCCACCCCTCCTCTCTGTCCTTTCACCCCTCCTCTCTCTCCCTCCCTGGCCTTCCACCCCTCCTCTCTGTCCTTCACGCTGGCCTTCCACCCCTCCCTCCTCCTGCTGGCCTGCCACTCCTCCTCTCTCTCCCTCACGCTGGCCTCTCCCTCGCGCTGGCTTTCCACCCCTACTCTCTCTTTCTCGTGCTAGCCTTCCACCCTTCCTCTCTCTCCCTCGTGCTAACCTTCCACCCCTCCTCTCTCTCCCTCGTGCTAGCCTTCCACCCTTCCTCTCTCTCCCTCATGCTAGCCTTCCACCCCTCCTCTCTCCCCTCGGCTGGCCTGCCACCCCTCCTCTCTGTCCTTCATGCTGGCCTGCCACCCCTCCTCTCTTCCTCGTGCTAGCCTTCCACCCTTCCTCTCTACTCCCTCGCGCTGGCCTGCCACCCTCCTCTCTCTCCCTCGCGCTGGCCTTCCACCCCTCCTCTCTGTCCCTCACTGTGGCCTGCCACACCTCCTCTCTCTCCTTGCGCTAGTCTTCCACCCCTCCTCTCTAATCCCTCGCTGGCCTTCCATCCTTCCTCTCCATCCCTCACGGTGGCCTGCCACACCTCCTCTCTCTCCCTCGCGCTAGCCTTCCACCCCCTCTCTAATCCCTCGCGCTGGCCTTTCACCCCTCCTCTCTCCCCTCTCGCGGCCTCTCCCTCGCGCTGGCCTTCCACCCTCCTCTAATCCCTCATGGTGGCCTGCCACCCCTCCTCTCTCTCCCTCATGCTAGCCTTCCACCCCTCCTCTCTCTCCTTGCTCTGGCCTTCCACCCTCCTCTCTCTCCCTCCCGCTGGCCTGCCACCCCTCCCCTCTCTCCCTCGCGCTGGCCTGCCACCCTCCCTCTCTCTCCCTCGTGCTGGCCTGCCACCCCTCCTCTCTCTCCCTCGTGCTAACCTTCCACCCCTCCTCTCTCCCCCTCGTGCTAGCCTTCCACCCTTCCTCTCTCTCCCTCATGCTAGCCTTCCACCCCTCCTCTCTCTCCCCTCGGCTGGCCTGCCACCCCTCCTCTCTGTCCTTCACGCTGGCCTGCCACCCCTCCTCTCTCTTCCTCGTGCTAGCCTTCCACCCTTCCTCTCTACTCCCTCGCGCTGGCCTGCCACCCCTCCTCTCTCTCCCTCTGGCCTTCCACCCCTCCTCTGTCCCTCACTGTGGCCTGCCACACCTCCTCTCTCCCTTGCGCTAGCCTTCCACCCCTCTCTAATCCCTCGCGCTGGCCTTCCATCCCTCACGGTGGCCTGCCACCTCCTCTCTCTCCCTCGCGCTCCTTCCACCCTCCTCTCTAATCCCTCGCGCTGGCCTTTCACCCCTCCTCTCTCTCCCTCTCGCCGGCCTCTCCCTCGCTGGCCTTCCACCCCTCCTCTAATCCTCATGGTGGCCTGCCACCCCTCCTCTCTCCCTCATGCTAGCCTTCCACCCCTCCTCTCTCTCCCTTGCTCTGGCCTTCCACCCCTCCTCTCTCTCCCCTCCCGCTGGCCTGCCACCCCTCCCCTCTCTCCTCGCTGGCCTGCCACCCTCCCTCTCTCTCCCTCGTGCTGGCCTGCCACACCTCCTCCTCTTGCGCTCCTTCCACCCTCCTCTCTAATCCTCGTTTCACCCCTCCTCTCTCTCCTCGCGCTGGCCTTCCACCCTCCTCTCTGTCCTTCACTTCCACCCTCCTCTCTAATCCCTCCTGCTGGCCTGCCACTCCTCTCTCCGCTGGCCTCTCCTCGCTGGCTTTCCACCCTACTCCTCTTTCTCGTGCTAGCCTTCCACCCTTCCTCTCTCTCCCCTCGTGCTAACCTTCCACCCCTCCTCTCTCTCCCTCGTGCTAGCCTTCCACCCTTCCTCTCTCTCCCTCATGCTAGCCTTCCACCCCTCCTCTCTCTCCCTCGGCTGGCCTGCCACCCCTCCTCTCTGTCCTTCACGCTGGCCTGCCACCCCTCCTCTCTCTTCCTCGTGCTAGCCTTCCACCCTTCCTCTCTACTCCCTCGCGCTGGCCTGCCACCCCTCCTCTCTCTCCCTCGCGCTGGCCTTCCACCCCTCCTCTCTGTCCCTCACTGTGGCCTGCCACACCTCCTCTCTCTCCCTTGCGCTAGTCTTCCACCCCTCCTCTCTAATCCCTCGCGCTGGCCTTCCATCCCTCCTCTCCATCCCTCACGGTGGCCTGCCACACCTCCTCTCTCTCCCTCGCGCTAGCCTTCCACCCCTCCTCTCTAATCCCTCGCGCTGGCCTTTCACCCCTCCTCTCTCTCCCTCTCGCCGGCCTCTCCCTCGCTGGCCTTCCACCCTCCTCTAATCCCTCATGGTGGCCTGCCACCCCTCCTCTCTCTCCCTCATGCTAGCCTTCCACCCCTCCTCTCTCTCCCTTGCTCTGGCCTTCCACCCCTCCTCTCTCTCCCTCCCGCTGGCCTGCCACCCCTCCCCTCTCTCCCTCGCGCTGGCCTGCCACCCTCCCTCTCTCTCCCTCGTGCTGGCCTGCCACCCCTCCTCTCTCTCCCTCGTGCTAACCTTCCACCCCTCCTCTCTCTCCCTCGTGCTAGCCTTCCACCCTTCCTCTCTCTCCCTCATGCTAGCCTTCCACCCCTCCTCTCTCTCCCTCGGCTGGCCTGCCACCCCTCCTCTCTGTCCTTCACGCTGGCCTGCCACCCCTCCTCTCTCTTCCTCGTGCTAGCCTTCCACCCTTCCTCTCTACTCCCTCGCGCTGGCCTGCCACCCCTCCTCTCTCTCCCTCGCGCTGGCCTTCCACCCCTCCTCTCTGTCCCTCACTGTGGCCTGCCACACCTCCTCTCTCTCCCTTGCGCTAGCCTTCCACCCCTCCTCTCTAATCCCTCGCGCTGGCCTTCCATCCCTCACGGTGGCCTGCCACACCTCCTCTCTCTCCCTCGCGCTAGCCTTCCACCCCTCCTCTCTAATCCCTCGCGCTGGCCTTTCACCCCTCCTCTCTCTCCCTCTCGCCGGCCTCTCCCTCGCGCTGGCCTTCCACCCCTCCTCTAATCCCTCATGGTGGCCTGCCACCCCTCCTCTCTCTCCCTCATGCTAGCCTTCCACCCCTCCTCTCTCTCCCTTGCTCTGGCCTTCCACCCCTCCTCTCTCTCCCTCCCGCTGGCCTGCCACCCCTCCCCTCTCTCCCTCGCGCTGGCCTGCCACCCTCCCTCTCTCTCCCTCGTGCTGGCCTGCCACCCCTCCTCTCTCTCCCTCGTGCTAATCTGCCAACCCTCCTCTCTCTCCCTCGCTGGCCTGCCACCCCTCCTCTCTCTCCCTCGCTGGCCTGCCACCCCTCCTCTCTCTCTCCCTCATGCTAGCCTTCCACCCCTCCTCTCTCTCCCTCGGCTGGCCTGCCACCCCTTCTTTCTCTCCCTCGCCTTCTTCCACCCCTCCTCTCTCTCCCTCGCGCTAGTCTTCCACCCCTCCTCTCTCTCCCTTGCGCTGGCCTTCCACCCCTCCTCTCTGTCCCTCACTGTGGCCTGCCACACCTCCTCTCTCTCCTTGCGCTAGCCTTCCACCCTCCTCTCTAATCCCTCGCGCTGGCCTTCCACCCTCCTCTCCATCCCTCACGGTGGCCTGCCACACCTCCTCTCTCCCTCGCGCTAGCCTTCCACCCCTCCTCTCTAATCCCTCGCGCTGGCCTTTCACCCCTCCTCTCTCTCCCTCGCGCTGGCCTTCCACCCCTCCTCTCTGTCCTTCACGCTGGCCTTCCACCCCTCCTCTCTAATCCCTCCTGCTGGCCTGCCACTCCTCCTCTCTCTCCCTCACGCTGGCCTCTCCCTCGCGCTGGCTTTCCACCCCTACTCTCTCTTCCTCGTGCTAGCCTTCCACCCTTCCTCTCTCTCCCTCGTGCTAACCTTCCATCCCTCCTCTCTCTCCCTCGTGCTAGCCTTCCACCCTTCCTCTCTCTCCCTCATGCTAGCCTTCCACCCCTCCTCTCTCTCCCTCGGCTGGCCTGCCACCCCTCCTCTCTGTCCTTCACGCTGGCCTGCCACCCCTCCTCTCTCTTCCTCGTGCTAGCCTTCCACCCTTCCTCTCTACTCCCTCGCGCTAGCCTTCCACCCCTCCTCTCTAATCCCTCGCGCTGGCCTTTCACCCCTCCTCTCTCTCCCTCTCGCCGGCCTCTCCCTCGCGCTGGCCTTCCACCCCTCCTCTAATCCCTCATGGTGGCCTGCCACCCCTCCTCTCTCTCCCTCATGCTAGCCTTCCACCCCTCCTCTCTCTCCCTTGCTCTGGCCTTCCACCCCTCCTCTCTCTCCCTCCCGCTGGCCTGCCACCCCTCCCCTCTCTCCCTCGCGCTGGCCTGCCACCCTCCCTCTCTCTCCCTCGTGCTGGCCTGCCACCCCTCCTCTCTCTCCCTCGTGCTAATCTGCCAACCCTCCTCTCTCTCCCTCGCGCTGGCCTGCCACCCCTCCTCTCTCTCCCTCGCGCTGGCCTGCCACCCCTCCTCTCTCTCCCTCATGCTAGCCTTCCACCCCTCCTCTCTCTCCCTCGGCTGGCCTGCCACCCCTTCTTTCTCTCCCTCGCGCTAGTCTTCCACCCCTCCTCTCTCTCCCTCGCGCTAGTCTTCCACCCCTCCTCTCTCTCCCTTGCGCTGGCCTTCCACCCCTCCTCTCTGTCCCTCACTGTGGCCTGCCACACCTCCTCTCTCTCCCTTGCGCTAGCCTTCCACCCCTCCTCTCTAATCCCTCGCGCTGGCCTTCCACCCCTCCTCTCCATCCCTCACGGTGGCCTGCCACACCTCCTCTCTCTCCCTCGCGCTAGCCTTCCACCCCTCCTCTCTAATCCCTCGCGCTGGCCTTTCACCCCTCCTCTCTCTCCCTCGCGCTGGCCTTCCACCCCTCCTCTCTGTCCTTCACGCTGGCCTTCCACCCCTCCTCTCTAATCCCTCCTGCTGGCCTGCCACTCCTCCTCTCTCTCCCTCACGCTGGCCTCTCCCTCGCGCTGGCTTTCCACCCCTACTCTCTCTTCCTCGTGCTAGCCTTCCACCCTTCCTCTCTCTCCCTCGTGCTAACCTTCCATCCCTCCTCTCTCTCCCTCGTGCTAGCCTTCCACCCTTCCTCTCTCTCCCTCATGCTAGCCTTCCACCCCTCCTCTCTCTCCCTCGGCTGGCCTGCCACCCCTCCTCTCTGTCCTTCACGCTGGCCTGCCACCCCTCCTCTCTCTTCCTCGTGCTAGCCTTCCACCCTTCCTCTCTACTCCCTCGCGCTGGCCTGCCACCCCTCCTCTCTCTCCCTCGCGCTGGCCTTCCACCCCTCCTCTCTGTCCCTCACTGTGGCCTGCCACACCTCCTCTCTCTCCCTTGCACTAGCCTTCCACCCCTCCTCTCTAATCCCTCGCGCTGGCCTTCCATCCCTCCTCTCCATCCCTCACGGTGGCCTGCCACATCTCCTCTCTCTCCCTCGCGCTAGCCTTCCACCCCTCCTCTCTAATCCCTCGCGCTGGCCTTTCACCCCTCCTCTCTCTCCCTCTCGCCGGCCTCTCCCTCGCGCTGGCCTTCCACCCCTCCTCTAATCCCTCATGGTGGCCTGCCACCCCTCCTCTCTCTCCCTCATGCTAGCCTTCCACCCCTCCTCTCTCTCCCTCGGCTGGCCTGCCACCCCTTCTTTCTCTCCCTCGCGCTAGTCTTCCACCCCTCCTCTCTCTCCCTCACGCTGGCCTCTCCCTCGCGCTGGCTTTCCACCCCTACTCTCTCTTCCTCGTGCTAACCTTCCACCCCTCCTCTCTCCCTCATGCTAGCCTTCCACCCCTCCTCTCTCCCTCGGCTGGCCTGCCACCCCTCCTCTCTGTCCTTCCCGCTGGCCTGCCACCCCTCCTCTCTCTTCCTCGTGCTAGCCTTCCACCCTTCCTCTCTACTCCCTCGCGCTGGCCTGCCACCCCTCCTCTCTCTCCCTCGCGCTGGCCTTCCACCCCTCCTCTCTGTCCCTCACTGTGGCCTGCCACACCTCCTCTCTCTCCCTTGCGCTAGCCTTCCACCCCTCCTCTCTAATCCCTCACGCTGCCCTTCCACCCCTCCTCTCCACCCCTCACGGTGGCCTGCCACACCTCCTCTCTCTCCCTCGCGCTAGCCTTCCACCCCTCCTCTCTAATCCCTCGCGCTGGCCTTTCACCCCTGCTCTCTCTCCCTCTCGCCGCCTCTCCCTCACGCTGGCCTTCCACCCCTCCTCTCCATCCCTCATGGTGGCCTGCCACACCTCCTCTCTCTCCCTCGCGCTAGCCTTCCACCCCTCCTCTCTAATCCCTCGCGCTGGCCTGCCACCCCTCCTCTCTCTCCCTCGCGCTGGCCTGCCTGCTCTGTCTGTTAGCTAATGATGCAAATGTGTGTTCATTCTTTGGTCTGTTGCATGTAGAATATCCTAGCCTATTCATGGCAGCGGTGTTGTAGGGATAGAGGTACAGTATCTTCGGGACAGTCTTGCGATCATGGGATAGCCTACTCTTCATTTTTGCCTCATAATATGAAATTACTGTAGGCTACCGGTAGCCTTTAACCCTTTTCAGACATAAAGGAAGGTGGCTCCTTGAAAGTGCCTCAGCTACGGCATGTTTGTTTGTCTGTCTGTTAGGATAGGCTACATTACGGATTATTAAATGCCAACAGGAAACCTTCTCAGGAGATATGAACAGGCATTTTATCTGTCTGTAAAGGAATAAGGCTTCTGAAGCTGGACTAACATCCATCACTAAGCGACCAGAACTGTCAATCAAATCATCTTGAGCTGCTGCATGCAGCCTGCCTGCAGATCACTCTCTCCTAAAAAAATAACTTTGAAGTTTATTAAATACTGTGACCTAACAAGACATTTAGTAAAAATAAAACACATCTAGTAATCATACCATAAAAAACTGCTGATCAGTGCTGTTTTCCATTTATTGGACTTATTTATTCATTTAGAAATGTGTGCAGCAGGATAAAATCTCTGGAGATTGACTGAAGATTTTGAAATGTTCTGGATAGGTTACCAATATATCTATCGAAAAATAAACATTGCCCGTATCTCAGCAACCAAAGCACAGTGCTGAGAGAGAGAGAGAGTCCCCTAAGCATGCTGGTCCTGGGGCTCTGTTCACAAACACACCCCACAGAGCCCCAGGACAGGAACACAATTAGACCCAACCAAATCATGAGAAAACAAAAAGATTTGACACATTGGATAGAATTAACAAAAAAACAGAGGAAACTATAATGATATTTGGCCCTAACCCGAGAGTACACAGTGGCAGAATACCTGACCACTGTGACTGACCCAAACTTAAGGAAAGCTTTGATTATGTACAGACTCAGTGAGCATAGCCTTGCTATTGAGAAAGGCAGCCGAAGGCAGACCTGGCTCTCAAGAGAAGACAGGCTATGTGCTCACTGTCCACAAAATGAGGTGGAAACTGAGCTGCACTTCGTTAACCTCCTGCCCAATGTATGACCATATTAGAGACACATATTTCCCTCAGATTACACAGATCCACAAAGAATTTGAAAACGAACCCGATTTTGATTAACTTCCATATCCACTGGGTGAAATATCACAGTGTGCCATCACAGCAGCAAGATTTGTGACTTGTTGCCACAAGAAACGGTCAACCAGTGAAGAACAAACATCATTGTAAATACAGCCCATATTTATGCTTATTTATTTTCCCTTTTGTACTTTAACCATTTGTACTTTAACCATTTGTACAAGGTGAAATAAAATGTTTAAAACATTGTTAAAACACTGTATATATACATAATATGACATTTGTAATGCCTTTATTCTTTTGGAAAGTCTGTGAGTGCAATTGTTACGGATACAGGTATTCTGTGTGTATCCTGTGTGTGTGTATTTATTTTTTCTCCTTCTCCCCTCACAGGTGGAAATCATCATTCCCCAATCAGTCATCAATCAGTCGCTAATCAGAAGACACACCTCCTGTTGCCATTACCCAATCACATTCCCTTTCCCTTGGTTTAAAAACCTGGTCAGTTGTTTTCTCAGGAGCTCAATCTCTCTGTCATTGCCATCTGTCTGCAGATCTCTTGTTTGGTTTTTGCAACTACATGTCACTTTGTCCCCACCTGTGAGTGGTTTTGTTATTGTGTTTGTTTGACGGTGGGAAAAGGGGGAACCAAGACAAGTTGCCCATGGGCATACACTACCCGTAGGAATACTTTGTCTAAGAACACTAGATAGAACTGGGCGGACCACCCACTGCATTTTTGGTTAGTTGGTGAAGTAGGCTAGTCTAGCTTAGGGGGATATTTGTTTCTCTCCTTGGGTCCAGCTCAGCCCCTTTTCCTGCCCCCCTTTACAGTGTGTTTAAAAATAAACCCAGAGTGTTTGACGGTAGATATTAGTTGTCTGTGGTTATTTCATTCTCACCGTTACTTTGTCACTATTACACTTTGCATGAGTTGTTACGGGTCTTGATACCATTCACCCTAGACTGCCAGGCCAAAGGGATTCGTAACGGCAATGTTTACTGTTCATTTTTGTTTACTTCACTTTTGTATATTATCTACTACACTCACTTTAGCAATGATAAAAAAAGCCCTTAAATTGAATTGAGCGTGAGACACGGTCCATTTAAAATGCATTACATTGTTGTGATTCGGCTGCAGCTCCTAGCCAGAACAACTTACAAAATAAGGGCTGAATAACTGCCCACAAACGGATTAAAAAATGTCATCTTTGGCAAACAAAGTAATCTGTACAAATGAATACTTTGTGCATTGTTATGTATGTAAAAGCTTTTGCAGATATGAAATGGGTCCAGGACTAAGGTGGGAACAGTTAGCTGAATCAGAAGAAATTGTGCCCTAGGTGGATGTTAGGTGCAGTAAATTTAGTGAGTCAAGACTTAATCTATTTCAAAGCACCAGCGAGAGAGAAAGAGTTGACTACAAAAAATGGCACCAAAGGGCCTCCCGGGTGGCGCAGTGGTTAAGGGCGCTGTACTGCTGTGCCACCAGAAACTCTGGGTTCGCGCCCAGGCTCTGTCGTGACCGGGAGGTCCGTGGGGCGACGCACAATCGGCATAGCGTCATCCGGGTTAGGGAGGGCTTGGCCGGTAGGGATATCCTTGTCTCATCGTGCACCAGCGACTCCTGTGGCGGGCCAGGCACAGTGTGCGCTAACCAAGGTTGCCAGGTGCACAGTGTTTCCTCGGACACATTGGTGCGGCTGGCTTCCGGGTTGGATGCGTGCTGTGTTAAGAAGCAATGCGGCTTGGATAGGTTGTGTATCGGAGGACGCATGACCTTCAACCTTCGTCTCTCCCAAGCCCGACCGGGAGTTGTAGCGATGAGACAAGATAGTAGCTACTAACAATTGGATACCATGAAAAAGGGGGTAAAATAAATTTTAAAAATGGCACCAAAGTAGCTAGGCCTTGAAGTTGGAAACGCCCTTTCCAGACTCCCTAGACTAGACCTGTGTCTGTAACGGCCCTGTAGGCCCGGGCCTCTAATGTCCAGGTCTGAATAAGGAAGTTGGCTGGGCAGGTCTCATCTTTCAGAGACTGAGAACTGCCTGACCCAGCCACCCAGCCAGTGTGTGTGTGTTAATCCAGCACACCAGGGGGTGTATTGTATTCAGTGAGATGAATAGTTCAAACTTCAAAACGTACATTGCAGATAGAAATGTAATGACTAGAGCTGGCATGGTACCTGTTACCTATTCTACATTCATGTTTGTTGGAGTCATTATTTAGTCATTAGTGCAAAATGTCATTATGCACCATGAAATGAATGAAATAAACATACCAACTGGTGGCTGTATTCTCAGTGCCTTCATAACAGCCTGTTGTACCCCTATCTAAGATGGCCTTTTGATAGCAAACTTGGAGCTTAGTCACACAAAACATTTCACAACGAGCAGAAGTCTTGTTTTGTTCTGATAGTTCATTTTCCAAGCTCGGGTTTAATAGTGTTATTTAATATGGCCTCGATCATCATGACAACGTAGACATACCATAATAAAGGCACACAAACACACACACACATGCACACACACAAAGGCCACCAGATGTTGTTTTCATTCAAAATAATTTGGCTGATAAAAGAATCTGAGCCACTTTTTGTTTGGGAGCCTTATCATATTACATTAAGATGAAGCTAAACCAATAGGCACGCACACTCTGTGTTTTCCCCTGTCACCAAAACCCTACAGTCGCCTCATGCAGTGTACAGAGAAACCCTGCAGAGTGTTGCGAAAGAGCACAACTTGAAAGTTGTGGTTAACAGAATTACAGCAGACTGCCGATCACAGAGATTTCCCTAGAGATGGATACTAAGTGAATTAAATAGTAATAAAGTGGTAATTCTTGAGATCATTCATGTTTAATAATGTGACCAACTCCTCTCAGGTATACCTAAATAACTCTGAAAATAATCAGGTTCTTGAAGTTGGAAACACCCTTTCCAGACTCCCTAGACTAGACCTGTGTCTGTAACGGCCCTGTAGGCCCTGGTAAAAAGTAGTGCACTACAGGTAACAGGGTGCTATTTGGTGAGTAGCCCAGGTCTAATGTTCTCTAGGTAGTAGCCCGGGCCTCTAATGTTCTCTAGGTAGTAGCCCGGGCCTCTATTGTTCTCTAGGTAGTAGCCCGTGTCTATATTGTTCTCTAGGAAGTAGCTCGGGCCTCTAATGTTCTCTAGGTAGTTGTCCAGGTCTGAATAAGGAAGTTGGCTGGGCAGGTCTCATCTTTCAGAGACTGAGAACTGCCTGACCCAGCCCCCCAGCCAGTGTGTGTGTGTGTGTTAATCCAGCACACCAGGGGGTGTATTGTATTCAGTGAGATGAATAGTTCAAACTTCAAAACGTACATTGCAGATAGAAATGTAATGACTAGAGCTGGCATGGTACCTGTTACCTATTCTACATTCATGTTTGTTGCAAACATTTCTATCTGATCGTTCTGTAATGTTTCCCCATTCCTGAACAGGCCCCATATGGTTCTTAGAAAGCATAGACCAGATACTAATTTAGGCACACACACCAGAGGAGGCTGGTGGGATGAGCTATAGGAGGACGGGCTCATTGTAATGGCTGGAGTGGAATAAATGGAACGGTATCAAACACATGGAAACCACATTTGACTGTTCCATTTATTCTGTAATTGGGGGATCTGAATCTCGATTGGCTTACTCCTTTGTCTGATCGTCTTAAATCAGCATGTATTGATCTGAGCTTAGTCCAACTGATTTCTGAGCCCACTCGTTACAATGTACTCTCAACTCTGATTCATCTCATACTTAGAAATAACCCTCATAAATACTCAACTAGTGGACCTCAGTGATCACTGTCCTATAGTCTGTCAGAAACACAAAGTTGCCTAAAACTAAACCACACCTTATCACTAAGAGAAACTTAACACTTGACATGACCTTCACCATTCTAACTTGCTCTTGAACATTTTTCTAGTATGTTTATCAACGTATCTGACAAACATGCTCCTATGAAGAATGAAAGAGCCAACCCATGGTTCACACCTGAACATGCCGAGTTCATTCAGCAAAAGAACACCTTGGTCTGAAGCCAGACTCACTGTTAGCTCTACTAACTGGCTCACCTTCAGACAACTTAGAATCAAATGTACTGCTTCCATAAAAAGGGCTAAGTCATTAATTCCATTTCTGACCATGTGTGTGTGCTGTTTAGCTGAGGCCGAGGAAAGGGGCTGAAGTGAAGCTGACGGCTGTGGTCTCCTCTTTCCTCTCTGTATTGGCAGAGCTAAGGAGACCCTGGCATGCTGTGTGTGCGTGTGTGTGTTTGAGGTGTTGGACGCTGTCTGAGCATTGTGCAACAAAAGGCCATTCTTACCAGAGGGAGGTAGGGAGTGAGGGAGCCGAGGAGTCTCCAGGCCGGGTTGAGGAGCTGCCGAGCCCCACCAGACCGAGCCCTGGAAGAACAAGAGAACCAGAGGAGAAATATCAGATTCTATTATACACACTGGTGCCTGGGCTCATCAAGAACATATGTCTCTTAATCATAAGTGTTTACATTCAAATACGTACAAAGAGGTAGACGTTTGTGGTGGTGCTATAATCCAAAACCATGTCCATGGATAGGCCTAATCCTCAGCAAGGGATTAAAGCACATGCATAAACAAATACATGTACTACCAAGCAAATAGTTTTAGAACATTGTTTTCCAAAACAATACATTAGGGACAGCGAGGATGTAAAATGCTTTGGAAAGATATCCATTTAAGGGAGGAAAGCGTTGGCCGTTTTCATTGAACTCTACACCATCTCACACACACAAATACACACAGTCTAATGAATTGGGCCGCTGCAAGTGCGGACTCTTTAAACGTTCTACTGTTTGAGTACTGGCACCTTTTCTCATTGCACTTCAAGCACTGGCTAACAGTAACACGTATGAAGGCACTGCAACTACGAGGCTTTAAAAAGAGTATATGAAGACATATGTGCAGTGACACGCTGGATGTGTGGAGTTGGAGGGAGGAGCCAGGTGCACAAGCAGAGGATTGAAGCTCTCAGACATGCTTTACGACATCATTAACCTCTGGCGTTGAACATATATAATCATAAATACTTCTGCAGAAAGTAAAGGAGGAGGGGAGCAGACTAAAGGTTGGCGCCCCCCCTTGGGTTGTGCCGAGGCGGAGATCTTTGTGGGCTATACTCGGCCTTGTCTCAGGATGGTAAGTTGGTGGTTGAAGATATTCCTCTAGTGGTGTGGGGGCTGTGCTTTGGCAAAGTGGGTGGGGTTATATCCTTCCTGTTTGGCCCTGTTCGGGGGTATCATTGAATGGGGCCACAGTGTCTCCTGACCCCTCCTGTCTCAACCTCCAATATTTATGCTGCAGTAGTTTGTGTCGGGGGGCTAGGGTCAGTTTGTTATATCTGGTGTACTTCTCCTGTCTTATCCGGTGTCCTGTGTGAATTTAAGAATGCTCTCTCTAATTCTCTCTTTCTCTCGGAGGACCTGAGCCCTAGGACCATGCCTCAGGACTACCCGACATGATGACTCCTTGCTGTCCCCAGTCCACCTGGCCGTGCTGCTGCTCCAGTTTCAACTGTTCTGCCTGCAGCTATGGAATCCTGACCTGTTCACCGGACGTACTACCTGTCCCAGACCTGCTGTTTTTAACTCTCTAGAGACGGCAGGAGTGGTAGAGATACTCTTAATGATTGGCTATGAAAAGCCAACTAACATTTACTCCTGAGGTGCTGACTTGCTGCACCCTCGACAACTACTGTGATTATTATTATTTGACCATGCTGGTCATTTATGAACATTTGAACATCTTGGCCACGTTCTGTTATAATCTCCACCCGGCACAGCCAGAAGAGGACTGGCCACCCCACATAGCCTGGTTCCTCTCTAGGTTTCTTCCTAGGTTTTGGCCTTTCTAGGGAGTTTTTCCTAGCCACCGTGCTTCTACACCTGCATTGCTTGCTGTTTGGGGTTTTCGGCTGGGTTTCTGTACAGCACTTTGAGATATCAGCTGATGTACGAAGGGCCTTATAAATACATGTGATTTGATTTGAACCACCTGTACCTGAATACCCCGAAACCCGATTTCGAACCCAAGCGTGTTCTAAATAAGGTCACGGTAGGGCTCGGATCTGATATATTGTCACAGGACCTCCGGTATGTGTAATTTGAACTGACTTGTCTGGGAGGACCCGTACAGATCTTAATGTGACTGCTGCAGTAGCGAGAGAGAGAAATTGTATCATTTATGCTGCTACTCTTGCTTTTCACGAGAGTGGAGCGTGTAGCTTGTTGATGGCCAATCATAAGTCATCAAAGCGGCAATAAGCTACAGTCATAGAGCCTCTGTGTGTGGCAAAAGTTAGGAGATATCTAATCAATAGAAGATGGAATTAAAATGACGGAATAAAAGTTAAAGGAGGATAGGCTACAACGACCAACAGCTGTACTTAATATTCTGAATGGAGTTGTTTGTAACTGTGTAGGACGCGAAAGCGCATGCAGCCTCAATTAGCCTAGCTAGCTAGCTTCTCCCGGTTTGATGCAGTCAAGACAGGTACTTTGTAATCCTATTGGATGATAAATAACCTAGCTATGTCAGCTATTAGTCTACAATAGTGCGAGTCAGCATGGTTGGTTTCTGTCTCATCTCTCCCTCCTCCCTGTTCCCCATGTCACTCACAGTAGCCTAAACACACAGCACAACCCCTGCTAGAGTGTCCGGTTAATAAAGTAGCTTAAAAATGTAGTTTTCTGTTGCTTCCCTCACTCGGATTGCACCGTGTCTTGATCCGACCATGCCTATACAGGAATGGGTCTAGTTGTTTTCTGGTCTGTTTAGAACGGGTCTCTATATTTGAAAGTTATTATTTATGCATATTGGTTCTGGATGGTCCATTTCGGAACGGGTCCAACATTTTGGACTTGTGGGATCTGATCTAGAGGACTTCACAACAACCTCTTCCCTTCTTCTTTCTATTTCACTAGGGCCTCTCTGCCTCTCCCTCTCTCACACTCTCTCTCCTGCTATCCCTCTTTCCCTCACCTTCCCCTCCCTTTCTCTCTCTCGCTTATGACTCAGTATTTCTCTGCGAGTCATGTCTGATCTAGGGCTGGACGATATGGCCTAAAAATCGTATCTCCCATTTTTTTCAAACTTCTGGAAGATTCACAATATATATATAGATTTTCATAATGTTTTTATTTGTTGTACAATTTAAAGGTCAAATACTCTCCATTTCAAACAAGGGCTATCAGTAATCATCAAATCAGTCAGTAATCATCAAATCAAACTAAATGTTATTAGTCATATGCACCGAATACAACAGGTGTAGACCTTACAGTGAAATAATTACTTACGAACACCTAACCAACAACGCAGTTTAAAAAAAATACGGATAAGAATAAGAAATAAAAGTAACAATTAATTAAAGAGCAGCAGTACGGTACCGATTGCCGTGCGGTAGCAGAGAGAACAGTCTGACTAGGGTGGCTGGAGTGTGACAATTTTTAGGGCCTTCCTCTGACACTGCCTGGTATATAGGTCCTGGATGGCAGGAAGCTTGGCCCCAGTAATGTACTGGGCCGTTCGGACTACCCTCTGTAGTGCCTACTGGTCGGAGGCCGAGCAGTTGCCATACCAGGCAGTGATGCAACCAGTCAGGATGCTCTCAATGGTGCAGCTGTAGAACATTTTGAGGATCTGAGGACCCATACCAAATCTTTTCAGTCTCCTGAGGGGGAATAGGTTTTGTTGTGCCCTCTTCACGACTGTCTTGGTGTGCTTGGTCCATGTTAGTTTGTTGGTGATGTGGAAACCAAGGAACTTTAAGCTCTCAACCTGCTCCACTGCAGCCCCGTCGTTGAGAATGGGGGTGTGCTTGGTCCTCTTTTTCCTGCAGTCCGCAATCATCTCCTTTGTCTTGATCACATTGAGGGAGAGGTTGTTGTCCTGGTACCACACGGCCAGGAATCTGATCTCCTCCCTATAGGCCTGATCAGCTACAACGACACAGCCTATCACTGCTGTGTCATCGACAAACTTAATGATGGTGTTGGAGTCGAGCCTGGCCGTGCAGTCATGAGTGAACAGGGAGTATAGGAGGTGACTAAGCACGCACCCCTGAGGGGCCCCTGTGTTAAGGATCAGCGTGGCGGATGTGTTGTTACCTACCCTTACCACCTGAAGCGGCCCGTCACTAAGTCCAGGATCCAGTTGCAGAGGTAGGTGTTTAGTTCCAGGGTCCTTAGCTTAGTGATGAGCTTTGAGGGCACTATGGTGTTGAACACTGAGCTGTAGTCAATGAATAGCATTCTCACATAGGTGCTCCTTTTGTTCAGCTGGGAAAGGGCAGTGTGGAATGCAATAGAGACTGCATAATCTGTGGATCTGTTGGGGCGGTATGCACATTGCAGTGGGTCTAGGGTTTCTGGGATAATGGTGTTGATGTGAGTCATGACCAGCTTTTCAAAGCACTTCAGGGCTACAGACGTGAGTGCTACGGGATGGTAGTCATTTAGGCAGGTTACCATAGTGTTCTTGGGCACAGGCACTATGGTGGCCTGCTTAAAACATGTTGGTATTACAGATTTGGACAGGGACAGGTTGAAAATGTCAGTGAAGACACTTGCCAGTTGGTGAGCGCATGCTTGCAGTACACGTCCTGGTAAATGTTGACCTGTTTAAAGGTCTTACTCACATTGGCTGTCGAGATCGTGATCACACAGTCGTCTGGGAACAGCTGGTGCTCTCATGCATGTTTCAGTGTTATTTGCCTCGAAGCAAGCATAGAAGTAGTTCAGCTCGTCTGGTAGGCTTGTGTCACTGGGCAGCTCTCAGCTGTGCTTCCCTTTGTAGTCTGTAATGGTTTGCAAGCCCTGCCACATCCGGCGATTCGATCTTAGTCCTGTATTGACGCTTTGCCTGTTTGATGGTTCGTCGGAGGGCATAGCGGGATTTCTTATAGGCTTCCGGGTTAGAGTCCCACTCCTTGAAAGTGGCAGCCCTAACTTTTAGCTCAGTGTGGATGTTGACTGTAATCCATGACTTCTGGTTGGGGTATGTACGTACGGTCACTGTTGGGACGACGTCATCAATGCACTATTGTTGAAGCCAATGACTGAAGTGGTGTACTCTTCAAAATGACATCAGAGGAATCCTGGAACATATTCCAGTCTGTGCTAGTAAAACAGTCCTGAAGCTTAGCATCTGCTTCATCTGACCACTTTTTTATTGAACTAGTCACTGGTGATTCCTGCTTTAATTTTTGCTTGTAAGCAGGAGGTTAGAATTATGGTCAGATTTTCCAAATAGAGGGCAAGGGAGAGCTTTGTATGCATCTCTGTGTGTGGCATAAAGGTGGTCCAGTTTTTTTGTTGTTTTTTTTTCCCCCTTTGGTTGCACATTTAACATGCTGATAGAAATTTGGTAAAACAGTTTTAAGTGTCCCTGCATTAAAGTCCCCGGCTACTAGGAGCGCTGCCTCTGGGTGTCACGATCGCTGTCGTTGTGGAAATGACCAGACCAAGGTGTAGCGTGGTGAGCGTACATATTTCTTTATTTTTAAATGTCGCCAACAAAACAATAAACAACAAAAACAAACGTGAAGCTCCGTAAGGCTATACATGCATTAAACGAAGACAACTACCCACAATACAAAAAGTAAAAAAAGTCTGTCTAAGTATGATTCCCAATCAGCGACAACATTGGACAGCTGTCCCTGATTGAGAACCATACCCGGCCAAAACATAGAAACAAAGAACATAGAGTTTCCCACCCGAGGCACACCCTGATCAACCAAACAGAGCATAAAAGATCTCTAAGGTCAGGGCGTGACACTGGGTGAGCGTTCTCTTGTTTGCTTATGGTGGAATACAGCTCATTCAATGCTGTCTTAGTGCCAGCCTGTGACTGTGGTGGTATGTACAGCTACAAAAAATACAGATGAAAACTCTCTAGGTAGATGGTGTGGTCTAAAGCTTATCATGAGATACTCTACCTCAGGCGAGCAATAGCTCGAGACTTCCTTAGATATCGTGCACCAGCTGTTATTTACAACAACAAAAGTCCGCTACCCCTTGTCTTACCAGACGCCGCTGTTCTATCCTGCCAGCACAAGGTATAACCAGCCAGCTGTATGTTGATACTGTTGTCGTTCAGCCACGAATCCGTGAAGAATAAGATGTTACAGTTTTAAATGTCACGTTGGTAGTTTAATCTTCCTCGTAGGTCATCGATTTTATTCTCCAAAGATTGCATGTTTTATGGCAGAATGGAAGGAAATGGGGGTTAATTCGATCGACTGAATTTCCTGAAGGCAGCTCGCCCTCTTGCCCCTTTTTCTCCACCTCCTCTTCACGCAAATCATGGGGATCTATATCATTCACGTCGGGCTCGTCAGACTCGTTAAAGGGAAAAAAGGATTCTGCCAGTCAGTTGCGAGTAATCGGAGTCCTGATGTCCAGAAGTTATTTTCGGTCATAAGAGACAGTAGCGGCAACATTATGCACAAAATACGTTTTTTTCAAAACTAAAAAAACACCAGCCTTCTTCTCCGGTGCCATTGCTATCTAATGAATTCAGGGCTTGTAATATTATACCTAGGCTAGATATAAGCCTTCCACAACCATAAGATGTACTAATAACTGAATTATTTTATAAAAATAGTTTAACCTGATTTTTTTTGCAATAATCACTGATCTGGCTTTCAAGTCTGTCTCTGAAAATGCCCTTTTTGCAAACATTTTTTTTACCAGAACCATGGATAATGCACATTCACTAATAACAATGAATTTTTTGTAGCAGGCATTATAGAAAATTAACACAGGTCTCATAAACAATCTCTCAAGCAAAAGCCCACAGCAAGCTAATCTTTATAGGAATCTTTATATTTCAAGTTTAGCAAACTTGGATCTATTTGCTAGCTAACAAGGCAGAACAGTTGAATTGTTATGAACACACCGTTCTGTTTGTCTCCAACTGTTTGAGCAGCATGTTAGCCTGTCCACTTTGTTCAGATGTTCAAATCAGGTGTTAAACAAATCCAAATACATTTGAGATTTTTCAAAGTAGCTTGATGACAGCTTTGCACACACTTGGCATTCTCTCAACCAGCTTCACCTGGAATGCTTTTCCAACAGTCTTGATTGAGTTCCCAGATATGCTGAGCACTTGTTGGCTGTTTTTCCTTATGACTTATCAGACCAAAGGACAGATTTCCACCGGTCTAATGTCCATTGCTCGTGTTTCTTGGCTCAAGCAAGTCTCTTCTTCTTATTGGTGTCCTTTAGTAGTGGTCTCTTTGCAGCAATTCGACCGTGAAGGCCTGATTCACAGAGTATCCTCTGAACAGTTGATGTAGATATGTGTCTGTTACTTAAGCTCTGTGAAGCATTTATTTGGGCTGCAATTTCTGAGGCTGGTAACACTAATTAACTTATCCTCTGCAGCAGAGGTAACTCTGGGTCTTCCTTTCCTGTGGCGGTCCTCATGAGAGCCAGTTTCATCATAGCGCTTGATGATTTTTGTGACTGCACTTGAAGAAACTTTCAAATTTCTTGAAATGTTCTGGATTGATTGACCTTCATGTTTTAAAGTAATGATGGACTAATGTTTCTCTTTGCGTATTTGATCTGTTGGCCATGTTTTCTACCAAATAGGGCTATCTTCTGTATACCACCCCTACCTTCTCACAACACAACTAATTGAATGAAACGCATTAAAAAGGAAAGAAATTCCACTATTTAACAAGGTACACCTGTTAATTGAAATGCATTCCAGGTGACTACCTCATGAAGCAGGTCGAGAAAATGCCAAGAGTGTGCAAAGCTGTCATCAAGGCAAAGGGTGGCTACTTTGAAGAATCTCAAATATAAAATATATTGATATGTTTAACACTTTTTTGGGTTACTACATGATTCCATATGTGTCATTTCATAGTTTTGATGTCTTCACTATTATTCTACAATGTAGAAAATAGTAAAAATAAAGAAACCCTGGAATGAGTAGGTGTGTCCAAACTTTTGACTGGTACAATATATCGCCCAGCCCTAGTCTGATCCAATCTGGCTCTTAAAGTGGGCGAGGCTGTTACTGAGAAATTGAGATTGGTAGAAAGCGTTTAAATGAAACGCTCAATGCTGCTATAAAACGGACATGCTCAGTGTCGGTCGGCCGGTAAAGAGCCAGGTTGTGTTTGAAGCTGTGCCAAAGGAAAACACAATACAATAAGGCTTCCTAGTTCATTTGTCACATCAAAGGAACCAGACAAACAACAACACAGTTGGGTACTGTAGGAAGCGGGCCAATGAAGTGCACAGGAACGAACACGGGGAAAGGAAACTAGACTACTTGTTGATTAGTTTTCATAACTCCATTAGTTCAGTGCCAGAAGGACTGGGTTAGCCATTCCTCTTCTAGTGAGATTAATCACTTGTGTAACATCTCTCTCGCTCTCTAATAGTACAAGTAAATGCACAACGCTTTTCAATAAAGATTTTCATTGAACTGCCATTCCCTGTTGGGGAAGCTCATAATAGTAAATAGGCTAATGCTAATATTTAATGAAGGTGGCTTACATACATATTGTAGTTTTACAGTCAGAGAGCGAGATCTGCCCAATGCACTCTGATCAACTCTATCATTTCCCTGTTTCCATGGTGATTGAGTTATATTTGAAAGGGTTACTCAATGATTCAGAGGAGAGCTTGGCATTCATCTCTTATTTTCCTACATCTGATGCACAGCACTTAAAAACACTCCAGGCTTTAAAGTTCTTCATCAAGCAACAAATGGAACGTATTAGAATATTAATATTACATCCATTTGAGTCTACAATGATACTGTAATGCTACAAATAATTTTGACATGAGAGATTGAAATTATTCATTTTAGCTATTAAATGTCATGTCACATCAAAGTTATTCCATAAGAACTGAATATACAAAAGTAGTTTAAGGCTATGAATACGCACTGAAATCTGCACAACAAATATTGAATGTTTCCTTCAAAGACCGACGTTTACATACACTTAGGTTGGAGTCATTAAAACTCATTTTTCAACCACTCTGCAAATTTCTTGTTTCTTGTTAACAAACTATAGTTTTGGCAAGTTGGTTAGGACATCTACTTTGTCATTTTTCCAACAATTGTTTACAGACAGATTATTTCACTTATAATTCACTGTATCACAATTCCAGTGGGTCAGAAGTTTACATACACTAACTTGACTGTGCCTTTAAACAGCTTGGAAAATTCCAGAAAATTATGTCATGGCTTTAGAAGCTTCTGATGGGCTAATTGACATCATTTGAGTCAACTGGAGGTGTACTTGTGGATGTATTTCAAGGCCTACCTTCAAACTCAGTGCATCTTTCCTTGACATCATGGGAAAATCAAAAGAAATCAGCCAAGACCTCAGAAAAAATGGTGAACCTTCACAAGTCTGGTTCATCCTTGGGAGCAATTTCCAAAGGCCTGAAGGTACCATGTCCATCTGTTAAAAACAATAGTACGCAAGTATAAACACCATGGGACCACGCAGCCATCATACCGCTCAAGAAGGAGACGCTTTCTGTCTCCTAGAGATGAACGTACTTTGGTGTGAAAAGTGCAAATCAATCCCAGAACAGCAGCAAAGGACTTTCTGAAGATGCTGGAGGAAACGGGTACAAAATTATCAATATCCACAGTAAAACAAGTCCTGTATCGACATAACCTGAAAGTCCCTCAGCAAGGAAGAAGCCACCGCTCCAAACCGCCATAAAAAAAAGCCAGACTACGGTTTGCAACTGCACATGGGGACAAAGATCGTACTTTTTGGAGAAATGTCCTCTGTTCTGATGAAACACAAATAGAACTGTTTGGCCATAATGATCATCGTTATGTTTGGAGGAAAAAGGGGGAGGCTTGCAAGCTGAAGAACACCATCCCAACTGTGAAGCACGGGGGTGGCAGCATCATTTTGTGAGGGTGCTTTGCTGCAGGAGGGACTGGTGCACGTCACAAAATAGATGGCATCATCAGGAGGGGAAATGATGTGGATGTATTGAAGCAACATCTCAAGACATCACTCAGGATGACATCTGCTAATCTGTGTACACAACCAATAACATTTGATTTGATGTATTTTCAGTTAGGATTCAACCCCATATTACTCCAAATCTAAAAGAGTTTTCTACTTTACATTTCTCTGCATATAATCTCTGGTTAGGCCATCTAATAAAGGTGTGATTTCCTCTGAAGATTGAAGCCCAGCTTGTCATGCAGCCTACTATACAATGAATGACTGAAAGCAGAACTAAGATTACAAAGTATCCTAAAAATATGCTGCAGTGCTGTAACTGACCTAAAACACCCCCCTAACTGGTGAAATTAGTTAAAAATACCTTACATGACAATTCAATCATCATGACCATGTGGAGGCTGCTTACAACAGGCAGACAGACAGGTCATCATGGCAATGTGGAGGCTGCTACAACAGGCAGACAGACAAGTCATCATGACCATGTGGAGGCTGCTACAACAGGCAGACAGGTTATCATGACCATGTGAAGGCTGCTACAACAGACAGACAGACAGACAGGTCATCATGACAATGTGGAGGCTGCTACAACAGGCAGGCAGACAGACAGACAAGTCATCATGACAATGTGGAGGCTGCTAAAACAGACAGACAGACAGGTCATCATGACCATGTGGAGGCTGCTACAACAGGCAGCCAGACAGGTCATCATGACCATGTGGAGGCTGCTACAACAGACAGACAGGCAGGTCATCATGACCATGTGGAGGCTGCTACGACAGACAGACAGGTCATCATGACCATGTGGAGGCTGCTACAACAGGCAGCCAGACAGGTCATCATGACCATGTGGAGGCTGCTACAACAGGCAGCCAGACAGGTCATCATGACCATGTGGAGGCTGCTACAACAGACAGACAGGCAGGTCATCATGACCATGTGGAGGCTGCTACAACAGACAGACAGGCAGGTCATCATGACCATGTGGAGGCTGCTACAACAGACAAACAGGCAGGTCATCATGACCATGTGGAGGCTGCTACGACAGACAGACAGGTTATCATGACCATGTGGAGGCTGCTACGACAGACAGACAGGTCATCATGACCATGTGGAGGCTGCTACGACAGACAGACAGGTCATCATGACCATGTGGAGGCTGCTACGACAGACAGACAGGTCATCATGACCATGTGGAGGCTGCTACGACAGACAGACAGGTCTTCATGACCATGTGGAGGCTGCTACGACAGACAGACAGGTTATCATGACCATGTGGAGGCTGCTACAACAGGCAGGCAGACAGACAGACAGGCAGACAGGTCATCATGACAATGTGTAGGCTGCTAAAACAGACAGACAGACAGGCAGGTCATCATGACCATGTGGAGGCTGCTACAGAAGACAGACAGACAGGTTATGTGGAGGCTGCTACAGAAGGCAGACAGACAGGTTATGTGGAGGCTGCTACAGAGGGCAGACAGACAGGTTTCCTAGAAGGACAGAGTGTGTTTCTGGGAACCAGATGAATTCCAGTACACACAGCAATCTTGATTTAGGAAGTCCCCAGTTCAAACCCCAGATGTGATTTGTTTTTGTTATTTACAAACTATCCTCCGGCCCCCCTCGCCAAGGCTCCTGCCTCATTACTCCTGTGTCCCATTACTGTGGTGATTATGTGGCTAATTCTGTTTGATGTGTCCCAAAATGGCTGCCAGTAATGTAGCAGGAAGGCTATGTCAAGGAAGGGATAGTCAGTCACTAGCAGAGAAAAACTTTTTCTTCACCAGAAGTATAGATCTACAGTATAGATCTTCTGCCATCTGTAGCAGCCTCCAGAGACTGTCTGTCTGCCCTCTGTGCTACAAATTGGTACAGGATTTGAAATCATCATAGTGTGTAGCACTAAGCTCCTGATCTGACCTCCAGAGTGAGTGAGAGAGAGAGAGAGAGAGGGAGAACCAGTCATGTGGAGAACGCACAACATTGTGACATTAGACAAAATAAACAGCGCAGAATCGTTTAAAATGCATGAACCCCTTTGGCTCCCCAAGCCCCGCCCTCTCATTCTCTCTCTCTCACTATTTCTCCATCTCACTCCCCGTCCCTCTCTCCCTCATCCCCCCCCTTTCGCTACTGTGCCAGTCTGAGTGCAGGTCAGATGAGGACTGTGTGCAGCGCGCTAACACTCTGTTTTCATCCACATGCACACAATTACAGGGACAGAATGATATGTATGTAGTTTGGGTGAACAGGGGAGAGGTACGAGGAGGAGGAGGAGAAGGTGGAGGGAGGGAGGGAGGGAGGGAGGGGAAGGGAGACGAGAGGAGAGGAGGGAGGGAGGAGGGGAGAGAAGAGAAGAGAGGGAGGTGAGATGGGAGGAGGAGAGGGGAGATGAGAGGAGGAGGGGAGAGGATGGAGGGAGGAGAGGGGAGATGAGGGAGGAGGGGAGATGCAGGGGAGAGGAGGGAGAGAGCAGGGGAGAGGAGGGATGAGAGAAGGGAGGAGGAGGGGAGAGGAGAGGAGGGGAGAGAAGAGAGGGAGGAGAGGTGAGATGAGGGAGAGAGCAGGGGAGAGGAGGGATGAGAGAAGGGAGAGGAGGGAGGGAGGGGAGATGAGGGAGGAGAGATGAGGGAGGGAGAGGGATGAAAGAAGGGAGGGGGAGGGGAGGGGAGTGGGGAGATGAGGGGAGAGGAGGGGGAGGGAGGGAGAGGAGGGAGGGAGGGAGAGGGGAGAGGAGAGAGGAGGGAGGGGAAATTAGGGAGGAGGAGGGGAGAGGAGAGAGGAGGGAGGGGAAATTAGGGTGGAGGAGGGGGAGAGGAGGGAAGAGAGGAGGGAGGGGAGATGGAGGGAGGAGGGAGAGAGGAGGGATGAGAGATGGGAGAGGAGGGAGGGAGAGAGGGGAGAGGAGAAGAGATGAGAGGAGAGGAGAGAGGTGGGAGAGGGGAGATATGAGAGGAGGGGGAGGGAGGAGAGATGAAGGGAGAGGAGGGAAGGGAGAGGAGGAGAGGGAGAGGGAGGGATGAGAGAAGGGAGGGGAGATGGGAGAGGTGGGAGGGAGGGATGAGAGGAGAGGAGGGAGGGAGGTGGGAGAGGGGAGATGAGGAGAGGAGGGATGGAGGGAGGAGATAGGAGGGGAGAGGAGGGAGGGAGGAGAGATGAGAGGGAGAGGAGGGAGGGGAGAGGAGGAAGGGAAGAGGAGATGAGGGAGGAGGAGGGGGAGGGGAGAGGGGAGATGAGGGAGGAGGGAGGAAGGGAGGAGAGATGGGAGGGGAGAGGAGGGAGGGAGGGAGGAGAGGAGGGGAGATGAGGGGAGAGGATGGCGGTGGGAGTGGGGTAGTTTGGTGTGAGAGAAGCACATATACAGACAGCATCACAATGTCTGCCTTCCACTGTCCTCCCTCTATCCCTCCTGCCTCCCTACCTCCTCCCTCCTTCCCCTCATCTCATCAAAAACGTGTGCCCGCTCTGACAGAGCACCCAAATCACCAAAGTGCATGCTGGGTAAAGGCGAGGACAACTCAGGACAATCGCAGGGACTTTAAGGATACTGCGGTAGGCTGTTTGGCAAAAAAAAAAGATATGAATGAAGGGAGGGGAGGAGGAGTGGGGTGTACAGTAGAATAGAGAAATGAAAAATGCCTGTGTCAGCGAGTCTTGTATGCCATCCCGTTCATATGTCTGACGCAAGTTTGTGACAATGGCTATTGTTCCAATTTTAGCCATCGCATCAAGTTTTATCTTATCATCTTTCTTGGTAAGTCTGAGAGCTGTGAGTCTTTCTAAGTAAGTCTCTGAGAGCTGTGAGTCTTTCTGGGTAAGTCTCTGAGAGCTGTGAGTCTTTCTGGGTAAGTCTCTGAGAGCTGTGAGTCTTTCTGGGTAAGTCTCTGAGAGCTGTGAGTCTTTCTGGGTAAGTCTCTGAGAGCTGTGAGTCTTTCTGGGTAAGTCTCTGAGAGCTGTGAGTCTTTCTGGGTAAGTCTCTGAGAGCTGTGAGTCTTTCTGGGTAAGTCTCTGAGAGCTGTGAGTCTTTCTGGGTAAGTCTCTGAGAGCTGTGAGTCTTTCTGGGTAAGTCTCTGAGAGCTGTGAGTCTTTCTGGGTAAGTCTCTGAGAGCTGTGAGTCTTTCTGGGTAAGTCTCTGAGAGCTGTGAGTCTTTCTGGGTAAGTCTCTGAGAGCTGTGAGTCTTTCTGGGCAAGTCTCTGAGAGCTGTGAGTCTTTCTGGGTATGTTTATGAGAACTGCGAGTCTTTCTGGGTAAGTCTCTGATAACTGTGAGTCTTTCTGGGTAAGTCTCTGAGAGCTGTGAGTCTTTCTGGGTATGTTTATGATAACTGTGAGTCTTTCTGGGTAAGTCTCTGATAACTGTGAGTCTTTCTGGGTAAGTCTCTGAGAATTGTGAGTCTTTCTGGGTAAGTCTCTGAGAACTGTGAGTCTTTCTGGGTAAGTCTCTGAGAACTGTGAGTCTTTCTGGGTAAGTCTCTGAGAACTGTGAGTCTTTCTGGGTAAGTCTCTGAGAACTGTGAGTCTTTCTGGGTAAGTCTCTAAGAACTTTCCACACCTGGATTGTGCAACATTTGCACATTATTATTATTTGTATTCTTCAAGCTCTGTTATGTTGGCTGTTGATCTTTGCTAGAGAGCCATTTGCAAGTCTTGCCATAGATTTTTACGCCGATTTAAGTCAAAACTGTAACTCGGCCACTCAGGAACATTCACTCTCTTCTTGGTAAGCAAATCCAGTATTGATTTCCCTTGTGTTTTAGGTTATTGTCCTGCTGAAAGATGAATTCATCTCCCAGTGTCTGGTGGTAAGCAGACTGAACCAGGTTTTCCACTAGGAATTTGCCTGTGCTTAGCTCCATTTCGTTTTTCTTTGTTTATCCTGAGAAACTCCCCAGTCTTTAACGATGACAAGCATCCAGTAGTGGTACTGGATCATGTATTTATATAAGCTCCTAATCTCAGTGGTCTCATTTCTACCTTAATCAAACACCCACTGACTCACCACACTCTTAGAGAAAAGGGTTCCAAAGGGGTTCTGAGGCTGTCCCCATAGGAAAACCCTTTTGGGTTCTAGATAGAACCTTTTTTTTATAAGAGTGTACAAATGATTAGGCTGTGTTGTGTAAGTTATGTGTTAATGGGAAATACCACATTCCTCAGGAGTCAGAGTGGCATTTCAGTTAGACTTAATGACCGGTTCCAATGTATACTGAACAAAAATGCAACATGTGCAACACCCCCACTTTACAAGTGCAACATGTAAAGTGTTGGCCCCATGTTTCATGAGCTGAAATAAAATATCCCAGAAATGTTCCATATGCACAAAAATGTTGTGCACAAATGTATTTATATCTCTGTTGGTGAGCCTTTTATCATTTGCCAAGATAATCCATCCATCCATTGACAGTACATCCTAACTTTATATGTCCGAACTTAGAATCAAATAGGCTATTATGTTTATTTTGATTGGCGATTTTGTGCATTTATCAAAATCCCATCAGGTAGCCTGATTTCAGATGTCACATAGGCTAAACAATATTTTTAGGGATATTTTTCTTCTTGTAAATGTTTAAAATGATGAGGGGCTGAATGAATCAGAGGGTGGGCTGAATGAATCAGATGAGGGGCTGAATGAATCAGATGAGGGGCTGAATGAATCCGAGGAGGGGCTGAATGAATCCGAGGAGGGCTGAATGAATCCGAGGGGCTGAATGAATCAGAGGGAGGGCTGAATGAATCAGAGGAAGGGCTGAATGAATCAGAAGAAGGGCTGAATGAATCAGAGGAATGGCTGAATGAATCAGAGGAAGGGCTGAATGAATCAGAGGGAGGGCTGAATGAATCAGAGGGGGGGCTGAATGAATCCGAGGAGGGGCTGAATGAATCCGAGGAGGGGCTGAATGAGTCAGAGGGAGGGCTGAATGAATCAGAGGGAGGGCTGAATGAATCCGAGGGGCTGAATGAATCAGAGGGAGGGCTGAATGAATCCGAGGAGGGGCTGAATGAATCCGAGGAGGGGCTGAATGAATCAGAGGGAGGGCTGAATTAATCAGAGGAAGGGCTGAATGAATCAGAAGAATGGCTGAATGAATCAGAGGAAGGGCTGAATGAATCAGAGGAAGGGCTGAATGAATCAGAGGAAGGGCTGAATGAATCAGAGGGAGGGCTGAATGAATCAGAGGGAGGGCTGAATGAATCCGAGGAGGGGCTGAATGAATCAGAGGAAGGGCTGAATGAATCAGAGGAAGGGCTGAATGAATCAGAGGAAGGGCTGAATGAATCAGAGGGAGGGCTGAATGAATCCGAGGAGGGGCTGAATGAATCCGAGGAGGGGCTGAATGAATCCGAGGAGGGCTGAATGAATCCGAGGAGGGGCTGAATGAATCAGAGGGAGGGCTGAATGAATCAGAAGAAGGGCTGAATGAATCAGAAGAAGGGCTGAATGAATCAGAGGAAGGGCTGAATGAATCAGAGGGAGGGCTGAATGAATCAGAGGAAGGGCTGAATGAATCAGAGGGAGGGCTGAATGAATCAGAGGGAGGGCTGAATGAATCAGAGGAAGGGCTGAATGAATCAGAGGAAGGGCTGAATGAATCAGAGGGAGGGCTGAATGCATCAGAGGGAGGGCTGAATGAATCAGAGGGAGGGCTGAATGCATCAGAGGGAGGGCTGAATGAATCAGAGGGAGGGCTGAATGAATCAGAGGGAGGGCTGAATGAATCAGAGGGAGGGCTGAATGAATCAGAGGGAGGGGCGGAATGCATCAGAGGGAGGGCGGAATGCATCAGAGGGAGGGCGGAATGCATCAGAGGGAGGGCGTAATGCATCAGAGGGAGGGCGGAATGCATCAGAGGGAGGGCGGAATGCATCAGAGGGAGGGCGGAATGCATCAGAGGGAGGGCTGAATGCATCAGAGGGAGGGCTGAATGCATTATATGTAACGTCTGCTTCCAACTCACACTCTCAAACACATAGATCCCCTGAATACAGCTCACTCTCCAGATCACAATCACCTGAATTCTAATCACCTGTTCACACACCTGTATGTCATTATCACACACTATTTAGTTCAGTTCTTTGCACCCCATCATTGTGAAGTATTGTTTGTTTTGTGACACACATCTATTCAGAGCTCTGTTTTTCCCTTAATTTACTCCTCCCATGTATGATAGTTTTGGCCTGCCTCACTTACAACGCCTTTTGCCTATTCTCTGCCTGTAATCGGATTTCCTGTTATCAACCTATTGCCTGATCTCCCGGACAACGTTACTAGCCGTTTCCCTGCCTGTACTGTTGTCTTTTGGACCCCCTGTGTATGACCTTCTGCCTGCCCCTGGACCCAGCTACCTGACTCCTGTGTATGACCTTCTGCCTGCCCCTGGACCCAGCTACCTGACTCCTGTGTATGACCTTCTGCCTGCCCCTGGACCCAGCTACCTGACTCCTGTGTATGACCTTCTGCCTGCCCCTGGACCCAGCTACCTGACTCCTGTGTATGACCTTCTGCCTGCCCCTGGACCCAGCTACCCGACTCCTGTGTATAACCTTCTGCCTGCCCCTGGACCCAGCTACCTGACTCCTGTGTATGACCTTCTGCCTGCCCCTGGACCCAGCTACCTGACTCCTCCTGTGGTCCTTTACAAATAAACAGCTGCTGCGCCCTGCGCTTGAATCCAGCTCTCTGTCTCCCATCGTGTTCATTATATTATAAAGGTTGTGAGTGTGTCCCAAATGGCACCCTTTTCACTATAGTGCAGATGGCTCTAGTCATAAGTCATGCACTATATAGGTAATAGTGTTGGAAATTTGGGACACAGTCAAATCCAATTTTAATTGTCACATACACATGGTTAGCAGATGTTAATGCGAGTGTAGCGAAATGCTTGTGATTCTAGTTCCGACAATGCAGTAATAACCAACGAGTAATCTAGCTAACAATTCCAAAACTACTACCTTATACACACAAGTGTAAAGGGATAAAGAATATGTACATAAAGATATATGAATGAGTGATGGTACAGAGCGGTATAGGCAAGATGCAGTAGATGGTATCGAGTACACTATATACATATGAGATGAGTATGTAAACAAAGTGGCATAGTTTAAAGTGGCTAGTGATACATGTATTACATAAAGATGCAGTAGATGATATAGAGTACAGTATATACGTATACATATGAGATAAATAATGTAGGGTATGTAAACATTATATTAAGTAGCATTGTTTAAAGTGGCTAGTGATATATTTTACATCAATTCCCATCAATTCCCATTATTAAAGTGGCTGGAGTTGAGTCCGTGTGTTGGCAGCAGCCACTCAATGTTAGTGATGGCTGTTTATTGACAGTCTGATGGCCTTGAGATAGAAGCTGTTTTTCAGTCTCTCTGTCCCAGCTTTGATGCACCTGTACTGACCTCACATTCTGGATGATAGCGGGGTGAACAGGCAGTGGCTCGGGTGGTTGTTGTCCTTGATGATCTTTATGGCCTTCCTGTGACATCGGGTGGTGTAGGTGTCCTGGAGGGCAGGTAGTTTGCCCCCGGTGATGCGTTGTGCAGACCTCACTACCCTCTGGAGAGCCTTACGGTTGTGGGCGGAGCAGTTGCCGTACCAGGCGGTGATACAGCCCGACAGGATGCTCTCGATTGTGCATCTGTAGAAGTTTGTGAGTGCTTTTGGTGACAAGCCGAATTTCTTCAGCCTCCTGAGGTTGAAGAGGCGCTGCTGCGCCTTCTTCACGATGCTGTCTGTGTGGGTGGACCAATTCAGTTTGTCTGTGATGTGTACGCCGAGGAACTTAAAACTTACTACCCTCTCCACTACTGTCCTGTCGATGTGGATAGGGGGTGTTCCCTCTGCTGTTTCCAGGAAATCCACAATCATCTCCTTAGTTTTGTTGACGTTGAGTGTGAGGTTATTTTCCTGACACCACACTCCGAGGGCCCTCACCTCCTCCCTGTAGGCCGTCTCGTCGTTGTTGGTAATCAAGCCTACCACTGTTGTGTCGTCCGCAAACTTGATGATTGAGTTGGAGGCGTGCGTGGCCACGCAGTCATGGGTGAACAGGGAGTACAGGAGAGGGCTCACAACGCATCCTTGTGGGGCCCCAGTGTTGAGTATCAGAGATGTTGTTACCTACCCTCAGCACCTGGGGGTGGCCCCTCAGGAAGTCCCATAACCAGTTGCACAGGGCGGGGTCAAGACCCAGGGTCTCGAGCTTGATGAAGAGTTTGGAGGGTACTATGGTGTTAAATGCTGAGCTGTAGTCGATGAACAGCATTCTCACATAGGTATTCCTCTTGTCCAGATGGGTTAGGGCAGTGTGCAGTGTGGTTGAGATTGCATCGTCTGTGGACCTATTTGGGCGGTAAGCAAATTGGAGTGGGTCTAGGGTGTCAGGTAGGGTGGAGGTGATATGGTCCTTGACTAGTCTCTCAAAGCACTTCATGATGACGGAAGTGAGTGCTATGGGGTGGTAGTCGTTTAGCTCAGTTACCTTAACTTTCTTGGGAACAGGAACAATGGTGGCCCTCTTGAAGCATGTGGGAACAGCAGACTGGGATAGAGATTGATTGAATATGTCCGTAAACACACCAGCCAGCTGGTCTGCGCATGCTCTGAGGGCGCGGCTGGGGATGCCGTCTGGGCCTGCAGCCTTGCGAGGGTTAACACGTTTAAATGTTTTACTCACCTCGGCTGCAGTGAAGGAGAGTCCGCATGTTTTGGTTGCGGGCCGTGTCAGTGGCACTGTATTGTCCTCAAAGCGGGCAAAAAAGTGATTTAGTCTGCCTGGGAGCAAGGCATCCTGGTCCGTGACTGGGCTGGTTTTCTTTTTGTAATCTGTGATTGACTGTAGACCCTGCCACATACCTCTTGTGTCTGAGCCGTTGAATTGCGATTCTACTTTGTCTCTATACTGACGCTTAGCTTGTTTGATTGCCTTGCGGAGGGAATAGTTACACTGTTTGTATTCGGTCATGTTTCCGGTCACCTTTCCCTGATTAAAAGCAGTGGTTCGCGATTTCAGTTTCACGCGAATGCTGCCATCAATCCACGGTTTCTGGTTTGGGAATGTTTTAATCGTTGCTATGGGAAAGACATCTTCAACGCACGTTCTAATGAACTTGCTCACAGAATCAGCGTATTCGTCAATGTTGTTGTTTGACGCAATACGAAACATATCCCAGTCCACGTGATGGAAGCAGTCTTGGAGCATGGAATCAGATTGGTCGGATCAGCGTTGAACAGACCTCAGCGTGGGAGCTTCTTGTTTTAGCTTCTGTCTGTAGGCAGGGAGCAACAATATGGTGTCGTGGTCAGCTTTTCCGAAAGGAGGGCGGGGGAGGGCCTTATATGCATCGCGGAAGTTAGAATAGCAATGATCCAAGGTTTTACCAGCCCTGGTTGCGCAATCGATATGCTGATACAATTTAGGGAGTCTTGTTTTCAGATTGGCCTTGTTAAAATCCCCAGCTACAATGAATGCAGCCTCAGGATTTGTGGATTCCAGTTTGCAAAGAGTCAAATAAAGTTTGTTCAGAGCCATCGATGTGTCTGCTTGGGGGGGAATATATACGGCTGTGATTATAATCGAAGAGAATTCCCTTGGTAGATAATGTGGTCGACATTTGACTGTGAGGAATTCTAAATCAGGTGAACAGAAGGACTTGAGTTCCTGTATGTCGTTGTGACCATACCACGTCTCGTTAACCATAAAGCATACGCCCCCGCCCCTCTTCTTACCAGAAAGATGTTTGTTTCTGTCGGCGCGATGCGTGGAGAAACCAGCTGGCTGCACCGATTCCGATAGTGTCTCTCGAGTGAGCCATGTTTCCGTGAAGCAAAGAACGTTACAGTCACTGATGTCCCTCTGGAATGCTACCCTTGCTCGTATTTCATCAACCTTGTTGTCAAAAGACTGGACATTGGTGAGTAGTATGCTAGGGAGTGGCGCGCGATGTGCCCATCTCCGTAGCCTGACCAGAAGACCGCTTCGTTTGCCTCTTTTACGATGTTGTTGTTTTGGGTCGCAGGCTGTGATCCATTCCGTTGTCCTGGTTGAAAGGCAGAACACAGGATCCGCTTCGTGAAAGTCATATTCTTGGTCGTACTGATGGTGAGTTGACGCTGCTCTTATATTCAGTAGTTCTTCTCGACTGTATGTAATGAAACCTAAGATGACCTGGGGTACCAATGTAAGAAATAACACGTAAAAAAAAAAACTGCATAGTTTCCTAGGAACGCGAAGCGAGGCGGCCATCTCTGTCGGCGCCGGAAGTAGTAAGCCGAGTCAGTGATGAATGCGTTATAAAAGAGATCACATGATTGTTTTCACTGAGCTAAACAGGTTCCTAACTGGCTTGTTGTCCTTACGGCTCCATATTAACTTCAACATGCAAATAAAATAAATGGTCCAGTCCCTAGAAGAAATACATTCTCATGACTCTAATATTGACAGAAAGCTCTTCTTCAGTTATAAAGGCTTCTGATCAAGGGTTGTATCAAACTCCAATCTACAGAACATTCCTGGGGATCCCATAACAAACGGAGGGACTGAGTTGGTTTGGGGAAACAACCGCTAGATCACTGTCTATTGTGGACAAACAGATGGGAGAAGGATGGAATGGCGTAGGACTCTAGAGGCCACAGCATAACCAAAGAGCGAGAGATGTTGAGTGGAGAGATATAGGGGGAGTGCAGAGTGAAAGAGAGAGAGAAAGGGGTGGAGAGATATAGGGGGAGTGCAGAGTGAAAGAGAGAGAGAAAGGGGTGGAGAGATATAGGGGGAGTGCAGAGTGAAAGAGAGAGAGAAAGGGGTGGAGAGATATAGGGGGAGTGCAGAGTGAAAGAGAGAGAGAAAGGGGTGGAGAGATATAGGGGAGTGCAGAGTGAAAGAGAGAGAGAAAGGGGTGGAGAGATATAGGGGAGTGCAGAGTGAAAGAGAGAGAGAAAGAGGTGGAGAGATATAGGGGGAGTGCAGAGTGAAAGAGAGAGAGAAAGGGGTGGAGAGATATAGGGGAGTGCAGAGTGAAAGAGAGAGAGAAAGGGGTGGAGAGATATAGGGGAGTGCAGAGTGAAAGAGAGAGAGAAAGAGGTGGAGAGATATAGGGGAGTGCAGAGTGAAAGAGAGAGAAAAGGGGTGGAGAGATATAGGGGGAGTGCAGAGTGAAAGAGAAAGAGAAAGGGGTGGAGAGATATAGGGGAGTGCAGAGTGAAAGAGAGAGAGAAAGGGGTGGAGAGATATAGGGGGAGTGCAGAGTGAAAGAGAGAGAGAAAGAGGTGGAGAGATATAGGGGGAGTGCAGAGTGAAAGAGAGAGAAAAGGGGTGGAGAGATATAGGGGGAGTGCAGAGTGAAAGAGAGAGAGAAAGGGGTGGAGAGATATAGGGGAGTGCAGAGTGAAAGAGAGAGAGAAAGGGGTGGAGAGATATAGGGGGAGTGCAGAGTGAAAGAGAGAGAGAAAGGGGTGGAGAGATATAGGGGGAGTGCAGAGTGAAAGAGAGAGAGAAAGAGGTGGGGAGATATAGGGGAGTGCAGAGTGAAAGAGAGAGAGAAAGGGGTGGAGAGATATAGGGGAGTGCAGAGTGAAAGAGAGAGAGAAAGGGGTGGAGAGATATAGGGGAGTGCAGAGTGAAAGAGAGAGAGAAAGGGGTGGAGAGATATAGGGGAGTGCAGAGTGAAAGAGAGAGAGAAAGGGGTGGAGAGATATAGGGGGAGTGCAGAGTGAAAGAGAGAGAGAAAGGGGTGGAGAGATATAGGGGGAGTGCAGAGTGAAAGAGAGAGAGAAAGGGGTGGAGAGATATAGGGGGAGTGCAGAGTGAAAGAGAAAGAGAAAGGGGTGGAGAGATATAGGGGGAGTGCAGAGTGAAAGAGAGAGAGAAAGGGGTGGAGAGATATAGGGGAGTGCAGAGTGAAAGAGAAAGAGAAAGGGGTGGAGAGATATAGGGGGAGTGCAGAGTGAAAGAGAGAGAGAAAGGGGTGGAGAGATATAGGGGAGTGCAGAGTGAAAGAGAGAGAGAAAGGGGTGGAGAGATATAGGGGGAGTGCAGAGTGAAAGAGAAAGAGAAAGGGGTGGAGAGATATAGGGGGAGTGCAGAGTGAAAGAGAGAGAGAAAGGGGTGGAGAGGTGTAGGGGGAGTGCAGAGTGAAAGAGAGAGAGAAAGGGTGGAGAGAGAGCTGAATAGCCACTTATAAACAGATAAAAGCGTGCTTCATCAGTAAACAAACACAGAGAGAGACTGTGGAGTCAGAAGACCCAGAGGCCTACAACAAAACAAAACAGACAGAGAGGAACAAAGTAAAGGGCCTATAGAACTTGACCTTGTTCTCAGGCAGACAGTGCTTCTCAAACGGCACCCTATTCTGATTTAGTGCACTACTTTTGACCAGGACCCACTGCACTCAGCAACGCTACAAGAGATCGAGATGCACTCTGTTACTAACGAAAGAGGGACCATATGGTTGGGGAGGCTCAATCAAGAGCAGATTACGGATTTGCAAGAAAATAAATACTATTTGAACCCAGGGTTTCTGTACAGTGTAGTACACTCCAGTGTTTGACAACAAACGCTCGTACTACATCACGTGTGATCTAAAATATGTACGGCCATTTCAAAGGTCAGGGATTGGACCACATCTGCCAACCGCAGCATGCTGTATGAGCGAGCACATGACCTGAGGCAATACAGAGACAACAGACATAAGAGCTGTAGATGGGAAGCATGTTTAACAAATGGGTCTGACCCTATGAACCTATAGCCTTTACAAAAAAACAATCAGGGCTTATACTAAATGTTCGTCACACAGGCCTATTCTGTTCTATATAAATAATAAATGTTCACAAAGGATAGACCCTGGCCTGAGGCAACATACAGAATATGCACTGGGACAGAGCAAGCCCCCATTCTCATCGATGGGGCTGTAGTGGAGCAGGTTGAGAGCTCCAAGTTCTTTAGCGCCCACATCACCAACAAACTAACATGGTCCAAGCACACCAAGACAGTTGTGAAGAGGGCACGACAAAACATATTCCCCCTCAAGCAGACTGAAAAGATTTGGCATCGGTCCTAAGATCCTCAAAAGGTTCTACAGCTGCACCATCGAGAGCATCCTGACAGGTGGCATCACTACCTGGTATTGCAACTGCCTGGCCTCCGACCGCAAGGCACTACAGAGGGTAGTCCGTACGGCCCAGTACATTACCGGGGCCAAGCTTCCTGCCTTCCAGGACCTCTATTCCAGGCAGTGTCAGAGGAAGGACTCAAAGACTCCAGGCAACCTAGCCATAGACTGTTCTCATGGCAAGTGGTACCGGAGCGCCAAGTCTAGGTCCAAGAGGCTTCTAAACAGCTTCTACCCCCAAGCCACGAAACTCCTGAACTTCTAATCAAATGGCCACCCAGACTATTTCACCCCCCCCTCTTTTACACCGCTGCTACTCTCTGTTATCATCTATGCATTGTCACTTTAATAACTCTACCTACATGTACATATTACCATATTACCCCCCGCACATTGACTCTGTATGTAGCCTCCACATTGACTCTGTGTATAGCCTCCACATTGACTCTGTATGTAGCCTCCACATTGACTCTGTATATAGCCTCCACATTGACTCTGTATGTAGCCTCCACATTGACTCTGTATGTAGCCTCCACATTGACTCTGTATGTAGCCTCCACATTGACTCTGTATATAGCCTCCACATTGACTCTGTATGTAGCCTCCACATTGACTCTGTGTATAGCCTCCAAATTGACTCTGTATATAGCCTCCACATTGACTCTGTATGTAGCCTCCACATTGACTCTGTGTATAGCCTCCACATTGACTCTGTATATAGCCTCCACATTGACTCTGTATGTAGCCTCCACATTGACTCTGTGTATAGCCTCCACATTGACTCTGTATATAGCCTCCACATTGACTCTGTATACAGCCTCCACATTGACTCTGTATATAACCTCCACATTGACTCTGTATATAGCCTCCACATTGACTCTGTATATAGCCTCCACATTGACTCTGTATATAGCCTCCACATTGACTCTGTATATAGCCTCCACATTGACTCTGTATATAACCTCCACATTGACTATGTATATTGCCTCCACATTGACTCTGTATATAGCCTCCACATTGACTCTGTGTATAGCATCCACATTGACTCTGTATATAGCCTCCACATTGACTCTGTATACAGCCTCCACATTGACTCTGTATATAGCCTCCACATTGACTCTGTATATAGCCTCCACATTGACTCTGTATATAGCCTCCACATTGACTCTGTATATAACCTCCACATTGACTATGTATATAGCCTCCACATTGACTCTGTATATAGCCTCCACATTGACTCTGTGTATAGCCTCCACATTGACTCTGTATATAGCCTCCACATTGACTCTGTATATAGCCTCCACATTGACTCTGTATATAGCCTCCACATTGACTCTGTGTATAGCCTCCACATTGACTCTGTGTATAGCCTCCACATTGACTCTGTATATAACCTCCACATTGACTCTGTGTATAGCATCCACATTGACTCTGTATATAACCTCCACATTGACTTTGTGTATAGCCTCCACATTGACTCTGTGTATAGCCTCCACATTGACTCTGTATATAACCTCCACATTGACTCTGTATATAGCCTCCACATTGACTCTGTATATAGCCTCCACATTGACTCTGTATATAGCCTCCACATTGACTCTGTATATAACCTCCACATTGACTCTGTGTATAGCCTCCACATTGACTCTGTGTATAGCCTCCACATTGACTCTGTATACATCCTCCACATTGACCCGGTGTATAGCCTCCACATTGACTCTGTATACAGCCTCCACATTGACTCTGTATACAGCCTCCACATTGACTCTGTATACAGTCTCCACATTGACTCTGTATATAGCCTCCACATTGACTCTGTATACAGCCTCCACATTGACTCTGTATACAGCCTCCACATTGACTCTGTATACAGCCTCCACATTGACTCTGTATACAGCCTCCACATTGACTCTGTGTATAGCCTCCACATTGACTCTGTATACAGCCTCCACATTGACTCTGTATACAGCCTCCACATTGACTCTGTATACAGCCTCCACATTGACTCTGTATATAGCCTCCACATTGACTCTGTATACAGCCTCCACATTGACTCTGTATACAGCCTCCACATTGACTCTGTATACAGCCTCCACATTGACTCTGTGTATAGCCTCCACATTGACTCTGTATACAGCCTCCACATTGACTCTGTATACAGCCTCCACATTGACTCTGTATACAGCCTCCACATTGACTCTGTATATAGCCTCCACATTGACTCTGTATACAGCCTCCACATTGACTCTGTATATAGCCTCCACATTGACTCTGTATACAGCCTCCACATTGACTCTGTATACAGCCTCCACAAAAAGGAGTAAAACTTTTTTAATTTTTTATATAGAATTGCAGGAAATTTGCTGTAAAACTACTCATTCTTTTCTCTATACCTTGGCAACATTTGTAGAATTGCAAGAAATTGTCATAAAATTGCTAAATCCTCTCTCTCTCCCATGGCATGGGGCGGGGGGGGCAACACAATTTCACTTAGGGCCCCCGAAAGGCTAGGGCCAGCTCTGGCTGCATGTGTGGGTATGGATGTGGGTATGCAGATCTGCGAGCCACTGTGGCCCTTATGATGATTTTAGAATTTTAGTGGCCCCCACACCCATCAAATATGTAGAATTTCAGGAAATTAGCTTTAAAACTGCACATTTTCTCTCAGCCCCATGGCAAGATGTGAAGAACTGCAGGGCATTTCATTTGAAACTGCACATTTGTATCTCAGCCTGATGGCAAAATGTGAAGAATTGCAGGAAATTAGCTTTAAACTGCGGCCAACAGGAGGGCCTCTAAAATGTTTGGTTCGTGACTACACCAATGGCCACAACCACCACCTAAGCCCCTACTTGATCCGGAAAAAACCCTGCAATGGAAAGGCTAACCATACAGCTGAGGTCAGCTATTGGACCACATCTGTTAACAACAGCATGCCACTGTATGAACATGGACATGACCCTGATGCTTAGCTCTGGGTCTGACACTATATGGCTTTTACAAGACCTTTCTAGTGGGCTTATAATAAGCCCTAGTCATACAGACAACCTATTCTGGATACTATAAAATATACTGTATAAAAAATATATACAGTATATAGCGTCTATGAACCTATAGCATTTATGAACATATGGCATTTAAAAGACCTAGCTTATGCGAAACCTTAGTCAGACCTATTCTGAATTCTATAAATCTTCACAATTGTTGTACGTGGGTAAATAGAGGGATATAAAAGTATACAATCCTTATGACCCAGCTCACTAACTACAGGTTTAACTGGTGCAAGACCAAACCCACAACACATATCTCCAAATAGAGATATAGGTGTTGTTATTTGTAACCATCTACCAATAGGTACCCTTCTTTGCGAAGCAAATCTCCCATATAGACCAAATGTGAAGGTTTGACAAGTCAATCCAACACCCATCACGTCATGGTTCTTTTTCTCCCACAAAACCTCATGCTCTAGCTATTTGACAGTTGGAGTTTGGTTGAGTTTTTGTGTCAATTGTGTTTTGTTTGTTGGACTGAGTACTTTGAGTTCAGTTCTTTGAAAACACACACATCCATACACAACACACACACACTTTGAGGTCTCGAACGACACAACAGCTCTCTCTCCCTTTCAGCTTGAGATGTTGTCGGGTTCAAATTAAAAACAGCATCCAGCACAATTTTTACAGGCATTATTTTGGACAAACAGACTGAAATAAAAAAGGGATAATAAGAGGGAGAAAATGAGGCCCACAAAATACTATGACTATTTCCCAAATGGCATCCTTTTCCCTTTATAGTGCACTACTTTTGACTAGGGCACATAGAGAATAGGGAGCCATTTGGGACACACCCCTGAAAACCAAAATAGAAAAATATTCATGATAAAAGCAGCATTGCGCTGGGCTGAGCTCTAACTTGTTTTTGGAAAGCTTCCTCTCTCTCTTTCTTCTCTCTTTCACTCTCTATCCTTCTCTCGCTCTCCCTCAGTCTCTCCCCATGATTTAACTTAAAGAGAAAGACAGCCCAGGCTGTCACACACACACACACACACACACACACACACACACACACACACACACCAATCTATCTCCCTCTTTCATTCGCTCACTACTTCCTTCCCTCCCTCCCTCTTTCTCTATTCTTCCCTGTATCTCCTCCTCTCCCTTTTTCTCTCTTTCTGTGCTTGAAGGCAGCACAACTGCCAAGCAGCACATCACATGTTTTTTGGGTGGCGCCAATATGTTTTTTTCCACGTACCGTATCCAAATTCTAGTCCTTTTTCCTCCCACTGCTTTTGTTTTTGAGACAACCCTTGGCATCGGCAGACAACAGAGAGACAAAAGAAGAGACGATGTTGCAAGCACTGTGAGCGAAACAAGTCTAAATCAGCGTGTGTTCCTGACAACTTTTTTTAACAACACCAAAACCAACCATAGACTAACAGTGTGAAGCTAGCGCTGTAGCCGACCCACCTCGGAGTGTGAACCTCTGACAAACTAAATGTCACAACTCGTACCGAAGGTGGCTCCCCCTCCTGTTCGGGTGGCGCTCGGCGGTCGTCGTCACCGGCCTACTAGCTGCCACTGATCCCTTTCCCCCCTTTTCTGTTTATTAGTTGCACCTGTGTTTAGTTTAGGATAATTGGTTGGGCTTTATTTACCAGCTGGCCCGCCTGCTGGTTGTGCGGGATTGTTTTCAGTGTACATGTTGTACACGGCTGTAGGTCACGGTTGTCTGTGTATTTTGTATTTCGCTGGACTGTTTAAGTTCCCCGTGTTTGGGGCATTTCACCGTTGTGGTGCAAATAAAGTAGCGCTACCCTGAACTCTCTGCTTCCTGCGCCTGACTTCTTCCTCCACTACACCCTGAACTCTCTGCTTCCTGCGCCTGACTTCTTCCTCCACTACACCCTGAACTCTCTGCTTCCTGCGCCTGACTTCTTCCTCCACTACACCCCGGGCGTTACACTAAACCCAATAATACCTCTGAAAGGGAAACAGTCCGTGAAGTTATCACTACTCTGTGGCGAGGCAGACCTGGGTCTCAAATAGAATATGTACTTTCAAAATATTTGATCTAGCACAGCATTGAGCTTGCCTGGCACCAATGGAACCAATGGGACAGTCCTAAATGTGCACACCCCGTCCATCTGGCATGCACTCTAAATAAGCTTAATCAAACACTTCAAAGTATACAGCTGAAATATTAAGGAGAAACATCTGGGCTGTGATCAAGAGAGAAGTTGACATTGTTGTTTATATACATCAATCTTATCTGCAAATTACAAACAATGCTTCTAATCTCTGATATCCTGTAAATGGTTCAAATCATTGCTGATACCCACTATCCACAGCAGCCTCAAAGCAACATCATCTCTCACAGTATGCCTAGATCTAGGAGTTATTCTGACCAGGAACAGCTCTGGGCCCAGCTTGCTTATAAGTAAGGCCTAATTGTAGGCTATTATAATGGCATAGAGCCCTAGACCCTAACGTTTATCCTGTTTAGGTCATGTGGTCAGAACAACTCCTGGCCCCACCCATAAGGCATTAGTATAACACCTGGAATATCAATACAACGTCTGGGGTAGGCCTACGTCTTACATAAGTTCTGAGGTGTCCTCTCTGCCAGGGAACAGACAGTAGTCAGTGCAGGCCTGTAGGCCCAACAAGATTCTCTTCCTCCCCTCTTCTTCCCCCTCCTCTCAATCAGCTGTCTTCTCCTGGTAAAGTTCCTGCTGCTTTGTGAATAGTATTTTGGAGATGATGACAGGGAGGGCTATCATAACTACAATGTCAGAGCGTGTACTGACATGAACTGCATCTCATGGTAGGGCGGGGTAGACAGTAAGTCAAGACCACAGCCAGCTAATCCTTTACAGATCCTCTTCAATTAGACATTTATTACTGTGCACATCTTTCTGTCATTACTAGTTATTCGCCTTCTATCAAGTTGATGTGTGTGTGTGTGTGTGGGTGGGTGGGTGGGTGGGTGGGAGGATTGGTATGGGGTTATGGGAAATGTTTCTAATCATGGCTCATGGTTGTCATAGCTCCTATGGCATGTCCTCTCTCTCCCTCTTCTCTCTCTCTCTGCCAGGTCATGTGCCTTCACCTTCAAGGAATGTGGTGGTGGCAGCCCCGCCCTCAGCAGGCAGGCAGTACAGTGCAGAGCAACACAAAGTGTGGCAGCAGCCCCTCCCCCAGCAGGCACTAAGGTGGTGGGGCCTGTTGGTTCAGTTATGTAACCGCTGGCTGTCCGTCTCTCCCAGCCTGCCACATGGGCCCTGTGTGTGTGTGTGTGTGTGTGTGTCCTCCTCTTCCCTGTCTGTCCTGCTGCCAACACACACAGAAGGTTTCATCACTCCTTTTACAGAGGGCCCTCTGGACATTATTATTTTTTAAGTAACCTTTATTTAACTAGGCAAATCCGTACAGAACAAATTCTTATTTACAATGAGAGCCTACCCCAGACGACACTGGACGACACTGTGCCAATTGTGCACCACCCTATGGGACTCCAAATCACAACCAGATGTGATACAGCCTGGATTCAAACCAGGGACTGTAGTGACACCTCCTGCACTGAGATGCAGTGCCTTAGACCGCTGCACCACTCAGGGACATGACTGTGTGTCAATGCTGCTACTATGCCTTTCTCACTCTCACTCTCTTTCTCTCTCTCTTTCTCTACAACAGTGTCTCTCTTTAACCCACCAATCTGCCTCTCTCCGTATACACTCTCTGACTTCCTCTCTCTATCACTCTCTTTCTCCTTTCTCTCTCTCTTTCTCTACAACAGTGTCTCTCTTTAACCCACCAATCTGCCTCTCTCTATAGCCCTGCCTCTTTCCATCATTGCCTCTCGTTTCAAACCTTGCACTACTATTCGTTTCTCTTTCTGTCTCTCTCACTCTCTCTTTCTGTCGCTCTTACTTTCTCTTTCTGTCTCTCTCACTCTCTCATTCTCTCTTTCAGTCTCTCTCACTCTCTCTTTCTGTCTCTCTCACTCTCTCTTTCTGTCTCTCTCACTCTCTCTTTCTGTCTCTCTCACTCTCTCTTTCTGCCTCACTCACTCTCTCTTTATGTCTCTCCCGCTCTCTCACTTTCTCTCTCTGTCTCTCTCACTTTCTCTTTCTGTGTTTCTCCCTCTCTCATTCTCCTCTGTCTAGCTGCTGGAAAATGTAATCAGAAAATGTAATCAGAAAACGTAATCATAAAATGTACCATTGTAATTTTGATGTTATTAGTCAAATAGTCAAAACATATCAAACCAATTTGCAAGACATCCTCTCTCTCTCTGTTCTGGAAATGGAGGAATGCATTGCTATTTGTATTTGTATTAGGGGCGGCAGGTAGCCTAGTGGTTAGAGTGTTGGGCCAGTAACCGCAAAGGTTGCTAGATCAAATCCCTGAGCTGACAAGGTAGAACTTTTGTCGTTCTGTCCCTGAACGACAGTCACCGACAGAGCTGTGTTCCTAGGCTGTCATTGTAAATAAGAATATGTTCTTTACTGACTTTCCTAGTTAAATAACAATGTCTGTATTACTTATGTGTGAGATGTTCTTTGGAGGATAACCTACTTAGATTGTGTGTAAAAGTATTTGGTACTGTCTCTATCTACATGTCTATTTGTGGGAGAATTTCTTGGCTGTATGACTTATTTCCAACTGTAAATCAAATTCTGGCCTGCTTCCCTGAGTAGTAAGTCAGATGAGTTGAAGCAGAAAGATGTGGGGCATGGAGATGTAACAGGAGAGCATAACATTAAGGCCTAGAGAGCTTCTTTGGTACTAACATTTTGTATAGCCTGTTTTGTTTATGTGTGGGTAAGAAATGGACTGGATTTTGGCCCCTTCAGGGCTTAAGCTCATTATTCTATTAAGTAACAACAAAGTCTGTGCTAATGTTTCAAGGCATCAGCTACTTCAATCCAATCCGGAAAAATAACAAAAAACCATTCAGGCTCATGTTGTTTTCACACGGGGGTTTTCAGACTTTTGATTGGCTTGAACCGGTAGTTTCTTAGGCTGTTAATTGGCTCGCAGGCCATTCAGTCAGACCAGTCAAGACACCGGGGTATTTGCTTCTGGGCTCACTCTGCTAGTTCACTCCTTGAGATCACCAGTTCACAGTTCAGACTGTAGCGAGGAAATTTGGCAGGGACATTTCACAATGGCTGTGTGTATATCCAAGGCTGTTAGCCTGTTAGCGAGGCTGTTATCCTGGTAGCGAAGCTGTTAGCCTGTTAGCGAAGCTGTTAGCCTGTTAGCGAGGCTGTTATCCTGGTAGCGAAGCTGTTATCCTGTTAGCGAGGCTGTTATCCTGGTAGCGAAGCTGTTTGCCTGTTAGCGAGGGCCGTGGAGGCTTGGACTGCGTCCCAAATGGTACGCCAAATAGTGCACTATTTTTACCAGAGCTTTATGGGTCCTGGTCAAGAGAGAACCTCATACAGTTGAAGTCGGAAGTTTACAAACACCTTAGCCAAATACATTTAAACTCAGTTTGTCACAATTCCTGATATTTAGTCCTAGTAAAAATTCCCTGTCTTAGGTCAGTTAGGATCACCACTTAATTTTAAGAATGTGAAATGTCAGAATAATAGTAGAGAATGATTTCTTTCTTTCATCACATTCCCAGAGGGTCAGACGTTTACATACACTCAATTAGTATTTGGTAGCATTGCCTTCAAATTGTTTAACTTGGGTCAAACATTTCGGGTAGCCTTCCACAAGCTTCCCACAATTAGTTGGGTGAATTTAGGCCCATTCCTCCTGACACAGCTGGTGTAGCCAGCAGCATACCACCCTGCGTACCACTGCTGGCTTGCCTCTGAAGCTAAGCAGCGTTGGTACTGGTCAGTTCCTGGATGGGAGACCAGATGCTGCTGGAAGTGTTGTTGGAGGGCCGGTAGGAGGCACTCTTTCCTCTTTCCTCTGGTCTAAAAAAATATCCCGATCCCCAGGGCACTGCCCTGTGTAGGGTGCTGTCTTTCGGATGGGATGTTAAATGGGTGTCCTGACTCTCTGAGGTCATTAAAGATCCCATGGCACTTATTGTAAGAGTAGGGGTGTTAATCCCGGTGTCCTGGCTAAAATTATGTATGCTTGGGGTCATTGTCCATTTGGAAGACCCATTTGCGACCAAGCTTAAACTTCCTGACTGATATCTTGAGATGGTGCTTCAATATATCCACATAATTGTCCTCCCCCATGATGCCGTCTATTTTGTGAAGTGCACCAGTCCCTCCTGCAGCAAAGTACCCCCACAAAATGATGCTGCCATCCCCGTGCTTCACGGTTGGGATGGTGTTCTTCGGCTTGCAAGCCTCCCCTTTTCCTCCAAACATAACAATGGTCATTATGGCCAAACAGTTCTGTCAGACCAGAGGACATTTCTCCATAAAGTACGATCTTTGTCCCCATGTCTAGTTGCAAACGGTAGTCTGGCTTTTTTATGGTGGTTTTGGAGCAGTGGCTTCTTCCTTGCTGAGCGGCCTTTCGTGTTATGTCGATATAGGACTGGTATTTACTGTGGATATAGATAATTTTGTACCTGTTTCCTCCAGCATCTTCACAAGGTCCTTTGTTGTTGTTCTGGGATTGATTTGCACTTTTCGCACCAAAGTACATTCATCTCTAGGAGACAGAACGCATCTCCTTCCTGAGTGGTATGACAGCTGCGTGGTCCCATGGTGTTTATACTTGCGTACTATTGTTGGCACAGATGAACGTGGTACCTTCAGGCGTTTGGAAATTGCTCCCAAGGATGAACCAGACTTGTGGAGGTCCACCATTTATTTTCTGAAGTCTTGGCAGATTTCTTTAGATTTTCCCATGATGTCAAGCAAAGATACACTGAGTTTGAAGGTAGGCCTTGAAATACATTCACAGGTACACCTCCAATTGACTCAAATGATGTCAATTAGCCAATCAGAAGCTTCTAACGCCATAACATCATTTTCTGGAATTTTCCAAGCTGTTTAAAGGCACAGTCAAGTTAGTGTATGTAAACTTCTGACCCACTGGAATTGTGATACAGTGAATTATAAGTGAAATAATCTGTCTGTAAACAATTGTTGGAAAAATGACTTGTGTCATGCACAAAGTAGATGTCCTAACCAATTTGCCAAAACTATAGTTTCTTAACAAGAAATTTGTGGAGTGGTTGAAAAACAAGTTTTAATGACTCCAACCTAAGTGTATGTAAACTTCCGACTTCAACTGTGTGTGCAGAACAGCCAAGGAATGACTATAAACAGTCAGTAATAGAGTTAACAATGATAAAGACTCACTTAAGTCTCCCTTTGAATGCTCTCTGGATAGCTTCAACCAGTGGAGGCTGCTGAGAGGAGAATGGAAAATGTTTGATGTATTTGATATCATTCCACTCATTCTGCTCCAGCCATTATCACCCCAATTAAAGTGCCACCATCCTCCTATGCATTCAACTGTATCTGATTGGGCCTATTATCAATAGCATAAGCAATTTCTGCTAATGGTGTAGCATAAGTAGCAGTAGCCATGCTAACTCTGCCTCTAGAAGTACCAGTGGTTTTCCTTGAGCAGGTATACTACTAGTCCTGATGTTTGTTTGGTTTCCTGTTGTTGTCAATGATGGAGAAACTAACTTCTCTCTGAGTCTGTACTGTACTGTATGTACACACCCACACCCACACACGCACACACACACACACACACACACACACACACACACACACACACACACACACACACACACACACACACACACACAATAACTTCTCTCTAGTTCTCCAGCTGTGCATGAGGCTTCAGCTGGCTCCGCTGCTCCGCGTGGGCTGCCCTGCTTTGGCTGAATATGACCACAGTACACACACACACACCGCCGGGAACCGAGGAGAGAGAGTGGGTTTGACAGGACTTCCATGGGCATAACAGCACTGTGTGTCCTGGACTGACTGTTTGTCTGTCTGGGTACTCAACTGGGCCAGATTAAAACATAACCCCTGTCTTTCTGTCTGTCTGTCTGGGAACTCAACTGGGACAGATTAAAACATAACCCCTGTCTGTCTGTCTGTCTGTCTGTCTGTGAACTCAACTGGGCCAGATTAAAACATAACCCCTGTCTGTCTGTCTGTCTGTCTGTCTGTCTGTCTGTCTGTCTGTCTGTGAACTCAACTGGGCCAGATTAAAACATAACCCCTGTCTGTCTGTCTGTCTGTCTGTCTGTCTGTCTGTCTGTCTGTCTGTCTGTCTGTATGTCTGTCTGTGAACTCAACTGGGCCAGATTAAAACATAACCCCTGTCTGTCTGTCTGTCTGGGAACTCAACTGGGCCAGATTAAAACATAACCCCTGTCTGTCTGTCTGTCTGGGAACTCAACTGGGCCAGATTAAAACATAACCCCTGTCTGTCTGTCTGTCTGGGAATTCAACTGGGCCAGATTAAAACATAACCCCTGTCTGTCTGTCTGTCTGTCTGTCTGTCTGTCTGTCTGGGAACTCAACTGGGCCAGATTAAAACATAACCCCTGTCTGTCTGTCTGTCTGGGAACTCAACTGGGCCAGATTAAAACATAACCCCTGTCTGTCTGTCTGTCTGGGAACTCAACTGGGCCAGATTAAAACATAACCCCTGTCTGTCTGTCTGTCTGGGAATTCAACTGGGCCAGATTAAAACATAACCCCTGTCTGTCTGTCTGTCTGTCTGTCTGTCTGTCTGGGAACTCAACTGGGCCAGATTAAAACATAACCCCTGTCTGTCTGTCTGTCTGGGAACTCAACTGGGCCAGATTAAAACATAACCCCTGTCTGTCTGTCGTTCTGGGAACTCAACTGGGCCAGATTAAAACACAACCCCTGTCTGTCTGTCTGTCTGTCTGTCTGTCTGTCTGTCTGTCTGTCTGTCTGTCTGTCTGTCTGTCTGTCTGTCTGTCTGCCTGTCTCGGGTCGGTCTGTCTGTCTCGGTCGGTCTGTCTGTCTGGGAACTCAACTGGGACAGATTAAAACATAACCCCTGTCTTTCTGTCTGTCTGTCTGGGAACTCAACTGGGCCAGATTAAAACATAACCCCTGTCTTTCTGTCTGTCTGTCTGGGAACTCAACTGGGACAGATTAAAACATAACCCCTGTCTTTCTGTCTGGGAACTCAACTGGGCCAGATTAAAACATAATCCCTGTCTGTCTGTCGTTCTGGGAACTCAACTGGGCCAGATGTCTGTCTGTCTGTCTGTCTGTCTGTCTGTCTGGGAACTCAACTGGGACAGATTAAAACATAACGTCTGTCTGTCTGTCTGTCTGTCTGTCTGTCTGTCTGTCTGTCTGTCTGGGAACTCAACTGGGACAGATTAAAACATAACGTGTCTGTCTGTCTGTCGGTCTGTCTGGGAACTCAACTGGGCCAGATTAAAACATAACCCCTGTCTGTCTGTCGTTCTGGGAACTCAACTGGGCCAGATTAAAACATAACCCCTGTCTGTCTGTCTGCCTGTCTGTCTGTCTCGGGTCGGTCTGTCTGTCTCGGTCGGTCTGTCTGTCTGGGAACTCAACTGGGACAGATTAAAACATAACTCTTGTCTGTCTGTTCAGGACTGTTCGGTTCACTTTGCATCTGTCTCTGCTCTGTGGTGTGGCCTAAAAACACCAAATTGGATGGATCCATTTTTGCATGCCCTTTCTGTAGATAGTTCCTATCTAGAATAGATGCATCTTTTTCTGTGATCCTGGATGTATTGTTTTTGTACCATTCTAAGAGTGCGTTTGTAGGAAGATAGCAGATGGTGCATCCATTTCACAACTAATTGTAAAAGCGAGCGAGTGCACCCTGCGTTTTTCATTGCGACATATCAGTGAGAGAAAATGGTGGTCAGACTTATGATGATTTTCTCCTAATGCAATCTTACATTATTTTGCTGGACGACGGCACAGAACACCATGGCCCAAACCAAATCTGAGGAAATCCATCTAAACCCTGTATCAACAACACTCAGTCTGTAAAGAAACACTAAGACCGTGTGCCTGGTTCGGCAAGGCAGGGCAAATACTTCCAGGGACTGCCGGGGACCATGGGGCCCGAACTCTGTTTAAAGAGACTTATTTATTGATACGTGTTTATTTTCCTAAGGAGTTTAGCCGGGAACTAATCCTCTCCCCAACGAACACGGTCAACAAGTGCAAAGTGGTATTTGATTACATTATTACTGGTGTGCGGTTGGAGCGGGCGACTGAGATTTGAGAGAGATGTGGTGGGACGCGTCAAGGGGATGAAACCTAAACCCCTCGATTAAATAAACTGTGGATGGAGCTAGCTGGGCCTGGGAGCTAGGCCTGCAATGTACTGTAAACCCTGGTCCCGAGCAGAGGAGAGAAAAGAGAAAGGGAAGAGGAGAAGGGTAGTCACTATGAGGGGAGAGGAGTAGTGATTGGGAGAGGAGAGGGGTAGTCACTGAGAGGGGAGAGGAGTGAGAGAGGAGAATATAATGGAGGGGGAGAGAGGAGAGGAGAAGAGAGGAAGGAGAGAACAGAAGAGAGAAGAGAGGAACGTCCCATACTTGTTAAGTTAGAGCGCTGTAGAGCGCTGTGTGTGTGTGTGTGTGTGTGTGTGTGTGTGTGTGTGTGTGTGCCCCTGTCCCCAAAGTCTGACTGTCTGCCACTTAAAGCTATGTTCTATCCTGTCACTGATTCACAGGAATCCCACTTCTCTTTGCCAGATCACTCCCAGGTTTCCCCCAGTCCACTGTAAGAATGAGTCGTAAGCAGGAAGAAAATGCATATTCCCACATGTGCATGCTCAATATGTAGTCGCTAATCCACATTTCAATTTATGGCCCTAGTACACTAGCATGGTTAAATGTCCGCGCGCCACTTTGGCCGCTCAGAGTGGCTCACTTGTGGGCGTGCTGGCAGCATATTGCAGCAGTTCAGTTGTGCATCAATAATTCAGCATAGCAAGTTTGTATGAAGGTCTGGTTATTAAATGGGTAAATAGTATCATCCATTCTCCGTTTCATGAAGTTATTCACAGGTAAATAGTAGTACGCTCCAAATCACTCTGGTGACACAAACGTTGTTGCCCTGTCTCCAATCGTCCACATTCAGAGTGTTTTCTAACCAAATATACTAACAATATGCATATATTAGCAACTGGGACTGAGTAGCAGGCAGTTTACTCTGGACACCTCTGGGCACCTTATTCATCCAAGCTACTCAATGCTGCCCCCAGCCATAAGAAGTTAACACACACACATGGACGCAGCGGTCTAAGGCACTGCATCTCATTGCAAGAGGTGTAACAACAGTCCCTGGTTCGAATCCAGGCTGTATCACATCCGGCCGTGATTGGGAGTCCCATAGGGCGGCGCACAATTGGCCCAGCGTCGTCCGGGCCGTCACTGTAAATAAGAACTTGTTCTTAACTGACTTGCCTAGTTAAATAAAGGTTACACACACACACACACCACACTGACCAAAAAGTTATTTTGTTGGCATTTATCTATGTCCCCATTACGAGTAAAATATAATCCAAATCTATTTCTTTCATTTAGTTGTTGTGCTGTTTTGTTGTTCATATGTTCAATCATTTCATTCTCAACCAGGATTTCTATGGAACGCCGTTTGGGTCTTTGCGTGTCAAAATATATACTATTTGATGTGTCAAATAACACTATTTGACATGTCAAATAAACTTGTTGACCAATCAGGACCTGAATATGACTGCACGTCACATAATAATTTAACACGTTCATACATTTTTAATGTAGTTATTACACATTGATTACACTATCACTCGTATTTCATATGTCACAACGATGCATCGATACATATGCTATGATGCTGGTAAAGTTGTCTCGCACACCTACAGTGGTGGCCATAAAAAAGCTAGCTAGCTCATGGATGCAAACAATGTTCTTTCCCAAAACCATAGCAGAACGAAAATAATTTTTGTACAGCTTTGACAGTGCTACTGTATCTTCCTGCAAAGACCCAAACGGCGTTCCATAGTATGTATGTCGTGAAGCTGTGAACTCCGGTCAGGCAACATCTGAAAAATACACTTGGTAGTGTGTACCGGTGCTCAACCAGTCGGCGAAAGCCAACATCACCCACGACAGAGAACGGTTGATTGTCAAGGGCAATGAATTCCATTATCTTGGCTTTAAAAACCTCTTAGCGTCCCCTGAGACGTCTGCGTCCCACCCAGCCATCTGGAAATGCAAATGTGCTACGCCAAATGCTAATAGCACTCGTTAAAACTCAAACGTTCATTAAAACACACATGCAGGGTACTGAATTAAAGCTACACTCGTTGTGAATCTAGCCAACAAGTCAGATTTTTAAAATGCTTTTCGGCAAAAGCATGAGAAGCTATTATCTGATAGCATGCAACACCCCAAAATACCTGAAGGGGACCTAAACAAAATAATTAGCGTAGCCGGCGCTACACAAAACGCAGAAATAAAATATAAAACATTCATTACCTTTGACGAGCTTCTTTGTTGGCACTCCTATATGTCCCATAAACATCACTATTGGGTATTTTAGTTGATTAAATCGGTCCATATATACCCAAAATATCCATCTATGAAAACTGTGTGATCCAGAAAAAAACACCGTTTCAAAACGCAACGTCATTTTTTTAAATTAAAAAAGTTGCCTATAAACTTTCACAAAACACTTCAAAATGCTTTTGTAATCCAACTTTAGGTATTAGTAAACGTTAATAATCTATCAAATTGATCACGGGGCGATGTGTATTCAATAGCTCCACGTCTTCAAATCATGGTCGGAAATCTCTCTTCCAAAACATCCTGTCGGAGACCGGATGGTATGGGGTCTCTCTTCTTCGTTTGACCAAGGAACAACCTCCAGGCAATTGCCAAGACTGGCGACATCGTGTGGAAGCTGTAGGACTTGTAATCTCGGAGCCATCTATTTTGCTGTGCCATAGACAATACATGCAAGTGGCGCATTGATATTTTTTCCACTTTTTGGTGATCAGTTTTCCTTGGGCTTTTCGACGAAACACACGTTCTGTTATAGTCACAGCCATGATTTAACCAGTTTTAGAAACGTCAGAGTGTTTTCTATCCACACATACTAATCATATGCATATACTATATTCCTGGCATGAGTAGCAGGACTGTAACGGCGTTATGTTCTTTAATGAAGAAATAGACGATACATGAAATAACTTATTATATACAAAAACAACAAACGGAACGAGAAAACCTATACAGCCTGTCTGGTGACAACTAACACAGAGACAGGAACAATCACCCACAAACCCACAGTGCCGGGGCGGCAGCGTAGCCTAGTGGTTAGAGCGTTGGACTAGTAACCGGAAGGTTGCACAAACCCCGGATAGGCAGTTAACCCACTGTTCCTAGGCCGTCATTGTAAATAAGAATTTGTTCTTAACTAACCCCAGGCTGGAAGGTTGCAAGTTCAAACCCCCCTGAGCTGACAGAACCCCCCTAAGGTACAAATCCTCAAAACCATAGGGAGGGTCCGAGTGGGCGTCTGTCCATGAGAACAGGGCAGTTAACCCACCTGTTCCTCCCTCCTCTCTACATTTTCCTCTTCTGTCTCTGCTGCTAAAGCCACTCACCACTTAAATAAATCTGCCTCTAACCCTAGGAAGCTTTGCCACCTTCTTCCCTCCTGAATCTTCCCCCCCTCTCTGCAGATGACTAAATTTTGAAAAGAAGTAAAATCCTCGCTTGCTAAGTCAAACGAAAACAACCTCTTTCTCCCCTCTCTCTCCAGATGAACCTGCCCGCTGCCCGCTGACCCTATCCCCTCCTCTCTTCTCCAGACCATTTCCGGAGACCTTCTCCCTTACCTCACCTCGCTCATCAACTCATCCCTGACCGCTGGCTACGTCCCTTCCGTCTTCAAGAGAGCGAGAGTTGCACCCCTTCTGAAAAAACCTACACTCGATCCCTCCGATGTCAACAACTACAGACCAGTATCCCTTCTTTCTTTTCTCTCCAAAACTCTTGAACGTGCCGTCCTTGGCCAGCTCTCCCGCTATCTCTCTCAGAATGACCTTCTTGATCCAAATCAGTCAGGTTTCAAGACTAGTCATTCAACTGAGACTGCTCTTCTCTGTATCACGGAGGCGCTCCGCACTGCTAAAGCTAACTCTCTCTCCTCTGCTCTCATCCTTCTAGACCTATCGGCTGCCTTCGATACTGTGAACCATCAGATCCTCCTCTCCACCCTCTCCGAGTTGGGCATCTCCCGGCGCGGCCCACGCTTGGATTGCGTCCTACCTGACAGGTCGCTCCTACCAGGTGGCGTGGCGAGAATCTGTCTCCTCACCACGCGCTCTCACCACTGGCGTCCCCAGGGCTCTGTTCTAGGCCCTCTCCTATTCTCGCTATACACCAAGTCACTTGGCTCTGTCATAACCTCACATGGTCTCTCCTATCATTGCTATGCAGACGACACACAATTAATCTTCTCCTTTCCCCCTTCTGATGACCAGGTGGCGAATCGCATCTCTGCATGTCTGGCAGACATATCAGTGTGGATGACGGATCACCACCTCAAGCTGAACCTCGGCAAGACGGAGCTGCTCTTCCTCCCGGGGAAGGACTGCCCGTTCCATGATCTCGCCATCACGGTTGACAACTCCATTGTGTCCTCCTCCCAGAGCGCTAAGAACCTTGGCGTGATCCTGGACAACACCCTGTCGTTCTCAACTAACATCAAGGCGGTGGCCCGTTCCTGTAGGTTCATGCTCTACAACATCCGCAGAGTACGACCCTGCCTCACACGAAGCGGCGCAGGTCCTAATCCGGGCACTTGTCATCTCCCGTCTGGATTACTGCAACTCGCTGTTGGCTGGGCTCCCTGCCTGTGCCATTAAACCCCTACAACTCATCCAGAACGCCGCAGCCCGTCTGGTGTTCAACCTTCCCAAGTTCTCTCACGTCACCCCGCTCCTCCGCTCTCTCCACTGGCTTCCAGTTGAAGCTCGCATCCGCTACAAGACCATGGTGCTTGCCTACGGAGCTGTGAGGGGAACGGCACCTCAGTACCTCCAGGCTCTGATCAGGCCCTACACCCAAACAAGGGCACTGCGTTCATCCACCTCTGGCCTGCTCGCCTCCCTACCACTGAGGAAGTACAGTTCCCGCGCAGCCCAGTCAAAACTGTTCGCTGCTCTGGCCCCCCAATGGTGGAACAAACTCCCTCACGACGCCAGGACAGCGGAGTCAATCACCACCTTCCGGAGACACCTGAAACCCCACCTCTTTCAGGAATACCTAGGATAGGATAAAGTAATCCTTCTCACCCCCCTTACTAGATTTAGATGCACTATTGTAAAGTGGCTGTTCCACTGGATGTCTTAAGGTGAACGCACCAATTTGTAAGTCGCTCTGGATAAGAGCGTCTGCTAAATGACTTAAATGTAATGTAATGTAAATGTGGCGGCTCCGGCTCGGGACGTGGACCCCACTCCATTAATGTCTTAGTTCCTCCCCCTTGCTTCCTGGGATAGTCCACCCTCGCCGCCGACCATGGCCTAGTAGTCCTCACCCAGAACCCCACTGGACTGAGGGGCAGCTCGTGACTGAGGCAGCTCGGGACTGAGGGGTAGCTCGGGACTGAGGGGAAGCTCGGGACTGAGGGGTAGCTCGGGACTGAGGGGAAGCTCGGGACTGAGGGGCAGCTCAGCACTGAGGGGAAGCCCAGCACTGAGAGGAAGCTCAGCACTGAGAGGAAGCTCAGGCAGGTAGTTGGTTCCGGAAGAGTCTGGTTGACTGGCAGATCTGGAAGAGTCTGGTTGACTGGCAGATCTGGCTGCTCCATATAGACTGGCTGCTCTGGCTGCTCCATGCAGACTGGCAGCTCCATGCAGACTGACAGCTCTGGCTGCTCTATGCAGACTGGCAGCTCTGTGCAGACTGGCAGCTCTATGCAGACTGACAGCTCTGGCTGCTCCATGCAACCTGGCAGCTCTGGCTGCTCCATGCAACCTGGCAGATCTGGCTGCTCCATGCAGACTGACAGCTCTGGCTGCTCCATGCAGGCTGGCAGCTCTGGCTGCGCTGAACAGGCAGGAGGCTCCGGCAGCGCAGGAGAGGAGAAAGGCTCTGGCTGCGCTAAACAGGCGGGAGACTCCAGCAGCGCTGTAGAGGAGGAAGGCTCTGGCTGCGCTGAACAGGCGGGAGGCTCCGGCAGCGCAGGAGAGGAGGAAAGCGCTGGCTGCGCTGAACAGGCGGGACGCACTGAAGGCCTGGTGCGTGGTGCTGGAACTGGTGGTACTGGATCGAGGACACGCACAGGAAGCCTGGTGCGGGGAGCTGCCACCGGAGGACTGGTGTGTGGATGTGGCTCTGGATAGACCGGACCGTGCAGGCGCACTGGAGCTCTTGAGCACCGAGCCTGCCCAACCTTACCTGGCTCGATGCCCACTCTAGCCCGGCCAATACGAAGAGCTGGTATGTACCACACCGGGCTATGCACCCGCACTGGAGACACCGTGCGCTCCATAGCATAACACGGTGCCTGCCCGGTCTCTCTAGCCCCCCGGTAAGCACAGGGAGTTTGCGCAGGTCTCCTACCTGGCATCGCCATACTCCCTGTGAGCCCCCCCCAATACATTTTTGGGGCTGACTCTCAGGCTTCCATCCGCGTCGCCGTGCTGCCTCTTCATACCAGCGCCTCTCCGCTTACGCCGCCTCCAGTTCTTCTTTGGGGCATCGATATTCACCAGGCTGTGCCCATGGTCCTTTTCCGTCCAATATCTCTTCCCAAGTCCAGAAGTCCTTTGATTGCTGCTCCTCACAATAAACAGGGGGAGTTGGCTCAGGTCTGAACCCTGACTCTGCCACACTCTCCCTGAGGCCCCCCCCCCAATACATTTTTGGGGCTGACTTTCGGGTTTCTTTCTGCGCCGCCGTGTTTTTCTCTTCGACTCCATTCTCCTATAGCCCTCTTCGCACTGCTCCAGCGAATCCCAGGCGGGCTCCGGCACTCTCTCTGGGTCGACCGCCCACCTGTCTATTTCCTCCCAAGTCGTATACTCTATACTCCTGCTGTCCATAACGTCCTCCCATGTCCATTCCTCTTTTCGCTGCTCCTGCTGTCGCTGCCTGTTACCACGCCGCTCGGTACGGGTGTGGTGGGTGATTCTGTAACCGCGTTCGTCTGTTGAAGGAGAAGCGGACCAAAATGCAGCGTGGTGGTTACTCATGTTCTTTAATGAAGAAATAGACGATACATGAAATAACTAATTATATACAAAAACAACAAACGGAAAGAGAAAACCTATACAGCCTGTCTGGTGACAACTAACACAGAGACAGGAACAATCACCCACAAACCCACAGTGAAACCCAGGCTACCTAAATATGGTTCCCAATCAGAGACAACGAGAATCACCTGACTCTGATTGAGAACCGCCTCAGGCAGCCAAGCCTATACTAGACACACCCCTAATCAGCCACAATCCCAATGCCTACAAAAAAACAATACGACAACACAATAAACCCATGTCACACCCTGGCCTGAACAAATAATTAAAGAAAACACAAAATACTAAGACCAAGGCGTGACAAGGACACTGAAATGTTGCGCGATTTTTAACAGAATGTTCGAAAAAGTAAGCCATAGGCTGAAGAGGTTAATGGATTTTGCCTTTGAGTTGTCTTGCTGAAATGTTCTTACTCTTTCAAATGACTGCTGGACTTGTTGACTGCTCGATCCACACAGCAGACATTGTGGGCTAGGTTAGGAATGCTGTGTTGCACGTGTAGCGCAACATTTTACGTTGGGTCATTACGTCATGTACCTACGTTATATAGGTATGGCACGTCAGCTTGACATCGGTTTTTAACATCAGCGTTAAACTAGACATCCGGCCGATACTGATGTTGGCATTTTTAGCTAATATCGGCCGATTCCGATATGTTCACCGATATATTGTGAATCATATGCTTACTGCACAACAGTGTGCTGTTTTTTAAATTCTGGTCCTGTATATATTAATTACAAATCAGCCTTTAACTAGTTAAATCATGTGTTCTACTCTACCGCAGAGTTACAATGTGTAACCATTGATGTCCCAGGATTGGTAAATACTGTTGAAGTATATAATTCTAATATATACAAGCAGACACAGCACCATTCAAAAACTGGAGTTTGATACTCCTGATATTGGGTATGACTGAAAAAGAATGTCTCACACGCATTCACACCTGAACCGCACCTGTAATATGCCAAGGTAGAGTACATGATCAGTGAATATTTTCAATGTACAGGCTACAATATGGGGAACTCATGCTTGGAAATAACTACATGTATATACGACTTGCAACCTTGGCACAATTAATTTGTATTATATTCTACTCAATCCATAGGCTTCATTGATGCCATTCAGAGTGTCTTGAAGTCAATACAACCAGCTATGATAGCTGAAAGGTTCATTGACATGTAACAGTCATGTGTGTAACAGTCATTTTCTGCAATGTCTTGGGGATTCATGTTTCTATCAATCAAATGTATTTATGAAGCCCTTTTTACATTAGCAGATGTCACAAAGTGCTATTCAGAAACCCAGCCTAAAACCCCAAACAGCAAGCAATGCAGATGTAGAAGCACGGTGGCTAGGAAAAACTCCCTAGAAAGGTAGGAACCTAGGAAGAAACCTAGATAGGAACCAAGCTCTGAGAGGTGGCCAGTCCTCTTCTGGCTGTGCTGAGTGGAGATTATAACAGAACATGGCCAAGATGTTCAAACGTTCATAGATGACCAGCAGGGTCAAATAATGATAATCAGAGTGGTTGTAGGGGGTGCAACAGGTCAGCACCTCAGGAGTTAATGTCAGTTGGCTTTTCATAGCCGAGCAGTCAGAGTTCGAGACAGCAGGTGCGGTAGAGAGAGAGAGAGAGAGAGAGTAGAAAGCAGCAGGTCTGGGGCAAGGTAGCACGTCCAGAGAACAGGTCAGGGTTCCATAGCCACAGGCAGAACAGTTGACACTGGAGCAGCAGCACAACCAGGTGGACTGGGGACAGCCAGGAGTCATCAGGCCAGGTAGTCCTGAGGCATGATCCTAGGGCTCAGGTCCTCCGGGAGTGAAAGGAGCGGGAGAGAGAGAGAATTAGAGGGAGCATACTTAAATTCACACAGGACACCGGATAAGACAGGAGAATAACATCAGATATAACAGACTGGCCCTAGCCACCGACACATAAACTATTGAAGCATAGATACTGGAGGTTGAGACAGGAGGGGTTGGGAGACATTGTGGCCCCATCTGACAATACCTCCGGACAGAGCCAACCAGGCAGGATATAACCCTACCCACTTTGCCAAAGCACAGCCCCCACACCACTAGAGGGATATCCGCAGACCACCAACTTACTACCCTGAGATAAGGCTGAGTATAGCCCATTGAGATTACCTCCACCGTACAAGCCAGAGGGTGTGTTGACCCGGACAGGAAGATCACGTCAGTGACTCAACCCACTCAAGTGAGGATTGTGAAGAGATGAGTCCACAGTAAAGACTTAAAGGTCAAGACCAAGTCTGCGTCTCTCACATGGATTAACAAACCATTCCATAAAAATGTAGCTCTATAGGAGAAATCCCTGCCCCCAATGATTAACTGGTGGAAGCAATTAAAACCACTGTTCTGAACTAATACCAAACTTTTTAGGGTCCATACACAGATCAGCTACCTAGCTAGCTACACATTCATAGGCATACAATGATTTTTTTCCTCCACTACACAATAAACAAGAAAAGAGTTAGTTAGCTACATTACTTCAGCTGCATTGCATGGCAAATATCAGCAAGGGAAGCTAACAACATTGTACATTCAATTTGCAGTAAATGCTTTAGCTAGATTCTTTACATCCACTGTTTCACAAGACGACAGCCTGGTTTGCTGGTTTTCTGAGGAGTCCCTAAAAAAACGATCTCATTACAATTTCATACTCATGTCAAAACGGCCATAAAGCTAGCTAGCTAGCTGGCTAATGTTTGCTAGTCAGCTAGCTTGCTAAATAGCCATTTTTATCAATTTTATGATTCATTATGACGTTATAATTACTTACATTTTCTTCCATCCTAGTATTTTTGTCAGCCATCTTTGCTGAAGAAAGTCTCCAGCGTTGGGTCGCACAGCATCAAAATTCATCATGGAAACCACTCGATGTGATTGGTCATCATCGCCCAGCGTTCGCTGCTGGTGATTTGCATAAAGTTGGGAAATGCTGAACTTTTTCCACTGCCTCCCACTCAACATTTGCGCCGCCCAACGGTCTCCCACACACTCCGCTTCTCACCGTTTTCCTCCCATTGAAAATGAAAGGGAAGCAATGTTTCACTGTGCGGTGCCGCCCCTACTGTACAAGGGCCGTTACCCGCATATTATGAGAACAATTAAAATGGTAATAAGTGGAGGGCGCTCAAACAACGCTCATCATCATTGAAAAGGAAAAGGTGCAGCGCTAGCTCATCATCATTGAAAAGGAAAAGGTGCAGCGCTAGCTCACCATCATTGAAAAGGAAAAGGTGCAGCGCTAGCTCACTATCATTGAAAAGGAAAAGGTGCAGCGCTAGCTCATCATCATTGAAAAGGAAAAGGTGCAGCGCTAGCTCACCATCATTGGAAAAATCCCAAAGTATCCTTTTAAAAACTCCATGTTTTATTTATTTAAGTTAAAAGGTTAACGTTCTGGCCATCAATGTCCTTCATCAGAACCAATCATTGAAATGGCAACATGAATACAGACATTTTTATCTTTTCCTCCGAGGAAACACACACACTCTTCAGCCAAGACTAGCTATGACGGGTTGTTTTGGTGCAAAACTCTGTTAGGGAATAGGTTAGGAAGTACAGGCAGCACACTACAGCTCACTACCACTTCCACACTCCATTTCCCCAGGGGGCAGCAGCAACCGTGTCCAGATGCTGAGCCTGGTTGATAAGCACATTAGGTGCTGACAATTAAGCGGGTGATCAAGCAGAGTGGGAGCTTGGAGAATCGTGAGGCTGCTGGTTGGTTTGGTGGCCATGAGGCCTTTTGTTTTGATTTTGAATCTTTAGATTAGGCATGCCAGTTTGCATTTTTATTTTTGTATATATGGTTTCCGTCACCATCTGAACCTAATAATCCGTTTGGGCTGGCCGACCCAAAGGATTTAAGACAGAGCTGAGCCTGGACCTAAGGTTGCTGTCTCCCTGGGCACATGTACATTCAACATCTGGTCGCATATGCTGATTTCACACATAAAATGCACACAATCATTCAGGTTACAGATCATGTAACTAGGCCTAGGACCCCTACACTTAGCAAGTGCAAAAATATTAGTAGGCTAGTTATTGGTTTCGTAACGCCTCCCTAACTCTCCTCACCCAGCTTGACCTGGCTATGTAAGTGTGTGATTTTGTGGATTGTGTGTGTGTGTATGTGTGTGTGTCTCCCTCACCGGGCCATGCTCCCTGAAGCGCTTAAACGCACTGCAGCAGGCCAGAGTCAGATCTAGGATGCTTTTTCTTACAGATACTTAATCACACTTAATTGTGCTTTCCTGGCGCAACGGAACCAACGCAATATATCCCAGGTGTGTCCATCAAAGCAAGCTCAATGAAGAAAACAAACACTATTTGAGCCCAGGTGTGCAGCAGAGCAGCCCAGGTGTGCAGCAGAGCAGCCGACTGCATCCCAGGCTGGTCACTTCAGACTCTGCTCACTGCAGAGGTTGCATCAGTCCACTCTAGATTACACAAGTAGTAAGTGTTTATTTATTTTTTTCCTTTATTTCGACTGGGAGTCATGCTGAGACCAAGCCCACTGGACACACATGTCAATTCAGCATCTATTCAACATTGGTTCAACATAATTTCTTTGAAATGACCTTGATTCAACAAGTGTGTGCCCAGTGGGATAAGTCTCTTTCACCGATGAGCCCTGTATTCACATCAATACACACATGTAAGGTCTGGACTAGAGGTCGACCGATTAATCGGCATGGACGATTTCAAGTTTTTATAACAATCAGTAATCTGCATTTTTGGATGCCAATTATGGACGATTACATTGCATTCCACGAGGAGACTGCGTGGCAGGCTGACCACCTGTTATGCGAGTGCAGCAAGGAGCCAAGGTTGCTAGCTAGCATTAAACTTATCTTATAAAAAACAATGAATCTTAACATAATCACTAGTTAATTACACATGGTTGATGATATTACTAGTTTAACTAGCTTGTCCTGCGTTGCATATAATAAATTCTGTGCCAGTTAATTTATCATCGAATCACAGCCTACTTCGACAAATGGGTGATGATTTAACAAGCGCATTCGCGAAAAAAGTACTGTCGTTGCACCAATGTACCAAACCATAAACATCAACGCCTTTCTTAAAGTCAATACACAAGTATATTTTTTTAACCCTGCATATTTAGGTAAAATCATTTCATGTTAGCAGGCAATATTTACTAGGAAAATTGTGTCACTTCTCTTGCGTTCTGTGCAAGCAGAGTCAGGGTACATGCAGCAGTTTGGGCCGCCTGGCTCGTTGCGAACTGCGTGAAGACCATTTCTTCCTAACAAAGACCGTAATTAATTTGCCAGAATTTGACATTATTATGACATAACATTGAAGGTTGTGTAATGTAACAGCAATATTTATACTTAGAGATGCCACCCGTTCGATAAAATACGGAACGTTTCCGTATTTTACTAAAAGAATAAACGTTTAGTTTTCGAAATTATAGTTTCCGGATTTTACCATATTTATTGACCTAAGGCTCGTATTTCTGTGTGTTATTATAATTAAGTTTATGATTTGATATTTGATAGAGCAGTCTGACTGAGTGGTGGTAGGCAGAAGCAGGCTCGAACAGCACTTCGCAATGCTTGAAGCACAGTGCTGTTTATGACTTCAAGCCTATAAACTCCCGAGATTAGGCTGGCAATACTATAGTGCCTGTAAGAACATCCAATAGTCAAAGGTTTATGAAATAAAAATGGTATAGAGAGAAATAGTCCTATAACTCCTATAATAACTACAACCTAAAACTTTTTAACTGGGAATATTGAAGACTCATGTTGAAAGGAACTACCAGCTTTCATATGTTCTCATGTTCTGAGCAAGGAACTGAAACGTTAGCTTTTTTACATGGCACATATTGCACTTTTACTTTCTTCTCCAACACTGTGTTTTTTGCATTATTTAAACCAAATTGAACATGTTTCATTATTTATTTGAGACTGATTTTATTTATGTATTATATTAAAGTAACTTATATTAAAGTAAAAATAAAAGTGTTCAATCAGTATTGTTGTAATTGTCATTATTTCAAATATATATATATATAAATCGTCCGATTAATCGGTTTGGCTTTTTTTGGTTGAATAATCATAATCGGTCGACCACTAGTCTGGACACACACACACACAAAGCGCATAAACTGATGCATATACACACGCATGCAAACACACACTTCAGCTAAGAAAGTAGACACGGACCCAGTCATATCCACACACTCAGATGGCTCACTCTATGGGAAAGGACTTACCTGTTAGTAGAGGGAGAGGAGAGGAAAGGAGAGGAAAGGAGGGGTCCATTCACATAAAAAGAGAAAAATAATATTAGTAACAATGCAACTATAAGGCCAATCTGCTATCTACTACTGTACATGTTATATAGCTGTTTTAATAAGTAGCTAACAGTATGGCGCTAATTCAGAATGGGGCTAAGCCAGGGGGACAGAGTTCTGTCATAACTTGCAGCGTCAAGCTCAATTATTTATTTCTAAGGACTTTGAACTCTGATAGAATAGCTAGGTACACAAAGACAAAGGTTGAATCCCAAAGGGCAAAATATTGCCTACAGTACATACTGCATTACTTTGACCAGGGACCAAATGGCAACATATTGCCTACAGTACATACTGCATTACTTTGACCAGGGACCAAATGGCAACATATTGCCTACAGTACATACTGCATTACTTTGACCAGGGAGAAAATGGCAACATATTGCCTACAGTACATACTGCATTACTTTGACCAGGGACCAAATGGCAACATATTGCCTACAGTACATACTGCATTACTTTGACCAGGGACCAAATGGCAACATATTGCCTACAGTACATACTGCATTACTTTGACCAGGGACCAAATGGCAACATATTGCCTACAGTACATACTACATTACTTTGACCAGGGACCAAATGGCAACATATGCCTACAGTACATACTGCATTACTTTGACCAGGGACCAAATGGCAACATATTGCCTACAGTACATACTGCATTACTTTGACCAGGGACCAAATGGCAACATATTGCCTACAGTACATACTGCATTACTTTGACCAGGGACCAAATGGCAACATATGCCTACAGTACATACTGCATTACTTTGACCAGGGACCAAATGGCAACATATTGCCTACAGTACATACTGCATTACTTTGACCAGGGACCAAATGGCAACATATTGCCTACAGTACATACTGCATTACTTTGACCAGGGACCAAATGGCAACATATTGCCTAAAGTACATACTACATTAATTTGACCAGGGACCAAATAGCAACATATTGCCTACAGTACATACTGCATTACTTTGACCAGGGACCAAATGGCAACATATTGCCTACAGTACATACTGCATTACTTTGACCAGGGACCAAATGGCAACATATTGCCTACAGTACATACTGCATTACTTTGACCAGGGACCAAATGGCAACATATTGCCTACAGTACATACTGCATTACTTTGACCAGGGACCAAATGGCAACATATTGCCTAAAGTACATACTACATTAATTTGACCAGGGACCAAATGGCAACATATTGCCTACAGTACATACTGCATTACTTTGACCAGGGACCAAATGGCAACATATTGCCTACAGTACATACTGCATTACTTTGACCAGGGACCAAATGGCAACATATTGCCTACAGTACATACTGCATTACTTTGACCAGGGACCAAATGGCAACATATTGCCTACAGTACATACTGCATTACTTTGACCAGGGACCAAATGGCAACATATTGCCTACAGTACATACTGCATTACATTGACCAGGGACCAAATGGCAACATATTGCCTACAGTACATACTGCATTACTTTGACCAGGGACCAAATGGCAACATATTGCCTACAGTACATACTGCATTACTTTGACCAGGGACCAAATGGCAACATATTGCCTACAGTACATACTGCATTACTTTGACCAGGGACCAAATGGCAACATATTGCCTACAGTACATGCTGCATTACTTTGACCAGGGACCAAATGGCAACATATTGCCTACAGTACATACTGCATTACTTTGACCAGGGACCAAATGGCAACATATTGCCTACAGTACATACTTCATTACTTTGACCAGGGACCAAATGGCAACATATTGCCTACAGTACATACTACATTACTTTGACCAGGGACCAAATGGCAACATATTGCCTACAGTACATACTACATTACTTTGACCAGGGACCAAATGGCAACATATTGCCTACAGTACATACTGCATTACTTTGACCAGGGACCAAATGGCAACATATTGCCTAAAGTACATACTGCATTACTTTGACCAGGGACCAAATGGCAACATATTGCCTACAGTACATACTGCATTACTTTGACCAGGGACCAAATGGCAACATATTGCCTACAGTACATACTGCATTACTTTGACCAGGGACCAAATGGCAACATATTGCCTACAGTACATACTGCATTACTTTGACCAGGGACCAAATGGCAACATATTGCCTACAGTACATACTGCATTACTTTGACCAGGGACCAAATGGCAACATATTGCCTACAGTACATGCTGCATTACTTTGACCAGGGACCAAATGGCAACATATTGCCTACAGTACATGCTGCATTACTTTGACCAGGGACCAAATGGCAACATATTGCCTACAGTACATGCTGCATTACTTTGACCAGGGACCAAATGGCAACATATTGCCTACAGTACATACTGCATTACTTTGACCAGGGACCAAATGGCAACATATTGCCTACAGTACATACTGCATTACTTTGACCAGGGACCAAATGGCAACATATTGCCTACTGTACATACTGCATTACTTTGACCAGGGACCAAATGGCAACATATTGCCTACAGTACATACTGCATTACTTTGACCAGGGACCAAATGGCAACATATTGCCTACAGTACATACTGCATTACTTTGACCAGGGACCAAATGGCAACATATTGCCTACAGTACATACTGCATTACTTTGACCAGGGACCAAATGGCAACATATTGCCTACAGTACATACTGCATTACTTTGACCAGGGACCAAATGGCAACATATTGCCTAAAGTACATACTACATTAATTTGACCAGGGACCAAATGGCAACATATTGCCTACAGTACATACTGCATTACTTTGACCAGGGACCAAATGGCAACATATTGCCTACAGTACATACTGCATTACTTTGACCAGGGACCAAATGGCAACATATTGCCTACAGTACATACTGCATTACTTTGACCAGGGACCAAATGGCAACATATTGCCTACAGTACATACTGCATTACTTTGACCAGGGACCAAATGGCAACATATTGCCTACAGTACATACTGCATTACTTTGACCAGGGACCAAATGGCAACATATTGCCTACAGTACATACTGCATTACTTTGACCAGGGACCAAATGGCAACATATTGCCTACAGTACATACTGCATTACTTTGACCAGGGACCAAATGGCAACATATTGCCTACAGTACATACTGCATTACTTTGACCAGGGAGCAAATGGCAACATATTGTCTACAGTACATACTGCATTACTTTGACCAGGGACCAAATGGCAACATATTGCCTACAGTACATGCTGCATTACTTTGACCAGGGACCAAATGGCAACATATTGCCTACAGTACATACTGCATTACTTTGACCAGGGACCAAATGGCAACATATTGCCTACAGTACATACTTCATTACTTTGACCAGGGACCAAATGGCAACATATTGCCTACAGTACATACTACATTACTTTGACCAGGGACCAAATGGCAACATATTGCCTACAGTACATACTGCATTACTTTGACCAGGGACCAAATGGCAACATATTGCCTACAGTACATACTGCATTACTTTGACCAGGGACCAAATGGCAACATATTGCCTACAGTACATACTGCATTACTTTGACCAGGGACCAAATGGCAACATATTGCCTACAGTACATACTGCATTACTTTGACCAGGGACCAAATGGCAACATATTGCCTACAGTACATACTGCATTACTTTGACCAGGGACCAAATGGCAACATATTGCCTACAGTACATACTGCATTACTTTGACCAGGGACCAAATGGCAACATATTGCCTACAGTACATACTGCATTACTTTGACCAGGGACCAAATGGCAACATATTGCCTACAGTACATACTGCATTACTTTGATCAGGGACCAAATGGCAACATATTGCCTACAGTACATACTGCATTACTTTGACCAGGGACCAAATGGCAACATATTGCCTAAAGTACATACTGCATTACTTTGACCAGGGACCAAATGGCAACATATTGCCTACAGTACATACTGCATTACTTTGACCAGGGACCAAATGGCAACATATTGCCTACAGTACATACTGCATTACTTTGACCAGGGACCAAATGGCAACATATTGCCTACAGTACATACTGCATTACTTTGACCAGGGACCAAATGGCAACATATTGCCTACAGTACATACTGCATTACTTTGACCAGGGACCAAATGGCAACATATTGCCTACAGTACATACTGCATTACTTTGACCAGGGACCAAATGGCAACATATTGCCTACAGTACATGCTGCATTACTTTGACCAGGGACCAAATGGCAACATATTGCCTACAGTACATGCTGCATTACTTTGACCAGGGACCAAATGGCAACATATTGCCTACAGTACATACTGTATTACTTTGACCAGGGACCAAATGGCAACATATTGCCTACAGTACATACTGCATTACTTTGACCAGGGACCAAATGGCAACATATTGCCTACAGTACATACTGCATTACTTTGACCAGGGACCAAATGGCAACATATTGCCTACAGTACATACTGCATTACTTTGACCAGGGACCAAATGGCAACATATTGCCTGCAGTATTGCATTAAATGTGATTTAACTAGGCAAGTCAGTTATTTCTTATTTACAATGACAGCAGACGACACTGGGCCAATTGTGCACCACTCCCAATCACGGCCGGATGTGATGCAGACTGGATTCGAACCAGAGACTGCAGTGACACCTCTTGACCTGAGATGCAGTGCCTTAGACCGCTGCGCCACTTCGGAGTGTTACTTTGACAAGGGGCCAAAGGGCGTTGCAAAATGAATGTACACTACATGTTATTCAATCATTTCATCCAAATTGTTTGCTCGCATCAACGAGCGTCTGCGTAGCCAGGCGCTAAAATAGAACTTGGTTCTATTTTAGACGCGCTGCAAGTCCCGCGAGTCCCGTGCTGCAAGTCCCGCGCTGCAAGCCCTGTCCCCAAAAGAATACAGTTGGTTCACAGTTCTGGTATTTTAACCTGCGTGTCATGAACTTGTCTGGTGGGGATAGACAAAATCAACACATGCACATGGAGCACGCAGAGGCACGCGTGTTAGCATGTTAGTCTACACATGTTCTAAGTTAATTGGTGAGTGTACAAAACAATAAGAACGCCTTCTTAATATTGAGTTGTAACCCCCCCCACCCCTTTTGCCATTAGAGCAGCCTCCATTTGTCAGGGCATGGACTCTACAAGATGATGTCGAAAGCATTCCACAGGGATGCTGGCCCATGTTGACTCAAATGATTCCCACAGTTGTGTGAAGTTGGCTGGATGTCCTTTGGGTGGTGGACCATTCTTGATTCCCAGTGTGAAAACCCCAGCAGCATTGCAGTTCTTGACACACTCAAACCGATACGCCTGGCACCTACTACCATACCCATCATGCCCATTCACCCTCTGAATGGCACACATACACAATCCATGTCTCAAGGCTTAGAAATCCTTATTTAACCCGTCTCCTCCACTTCATCTACACTCTTTGAAGTGGATTTAACATTAACAAGGGATCATAGCTTTCATCTGTATTCACCTGTTCAGACTATCATCGAAAGAGCAGGTGTTCATAATGTTTTGTACACTCAGTGTACTTAAAAACACCTTTGTGTAAAGAGCCACTTAGAACGTTTGGTAAAAGCTAACCATACCAGTCAGCTATTAATGTACTATAGTGGTGTTTGAAAGACAGAGAGAGCCATGGTCAGAATGAAGTGAAAGAGACCAAAGGGACGCAGTGTCATGACCACACACTCATTCTGTGAAAAAAAGAGAGGTCCCTTCTGATAATCAAAAACAGACCCAGCGAGAGGGAGAAAGAAAGATAGCGAGAGAGGGGGAGAAAGAGAGATGGAAAGAGAGAGAGCGAGAGAGAGAGAGAGAGAGAGAGAGAGACAGGGGTGGGGGGGGGGGGGCAAAGCTCTGTGAGGTTGGTTGGATGGAATGAGTGTCAGTTGATATATGGACATGTCTTTGTTGGACGAAGTATGAGAATGGGCCTCTATTCTTTCAACATGGCCGCAACCCAGCTATCTTCCCTTCTCCTTCTCCTCTCTCTATCCCTCATTATTTCTCTCTCTTTTTCAAATCTTTGCCTGAAACAAAAGAACACTTTTAATCTCAATTCATTTTGCTGCCCTTAAATCATAAAAAGACCATGAGTCTGTCAACAGAGGAGGAAAGAGCCAGAGGACACATAACAGACACTGTTTCTAACTAGAAAGTGAAAGAACAGAACAGACTACAAGAGAATGGGAACTCCCAATCTGAGTGAAAACTGTGCAGGGAGAACAACAGTAAACATAAACGGCATGGCAACAGCAATCAAAATATGACAAACCATTTTTGCGCAATCTGCAGACCCAGCCTTTTTAAATATCCACAGGGGTTTCATTATTTATTTTTTTACTTACTTCAAACAAGCAGACATCTGCCTCAGCACCAGCTATTTTCCTCTGGAATAACTGTGCATGTATGCTAAACTAATCCGTCAGCCTCTACGAAATGTTGACAGGCCATCAGATGCCAAACTAATCCGTCAGCCTCTACGAAATGTTGACAGGCCATCAGATGCCAAACTAATCCGTCAGCCTCTACGAAATGTTGACAGGCCATCAGATGCCAAACTAATCCGTCAGCCTCTACGAAATGTTGACAGGCCATCAGATGCCAAACTAATCCGTCAGCCTCTACGAAATGTTGACAGGCCATCAGATGCCAAACTAATCCGTCATCCTCTACGAAATGTTGACAGGCCATCAGATGCCAAACTAATCCGTCAGCCTCTACGAAATGTTGACAGGCCATCAGATGCCAAACCAATCCGTCATCCTCTACGAAATATTGACAGGACATCAGATGCCAAACTAATCCGTCATCCTCTACGAAATGTTGACAGTACAACAGATGCCAAACCAATCCGTCATCCTCTACGAAATGTTGACAGGCCATCAGATGCCAAACTAATCCGTCAGCCTCTACGAAATGTTGACAGGCCATCAGATGCCAAACCAATCCGTCATCCTCTACGAAATGTTGACAGGACATCAGATGCCAAACTAATCCATCAGCCTCTACGAAATGTTGACAGTACAACAGATGCCAAACCAATCCGTCAGCCTCTACGAAATGTTGACAGGCCATCAGATGCCAAACCAATCCGTCATCCTCTACGAAATGTTGACAGGACATCAGATGCCAAACTAATCCGTCAGCCTCTACGAAATATTGACAGGCCATCAGATGCCAAACCAATCCGTCAGCCTCTATGAAATATTGACAGGACATCAGATGCCAAACCAATCCGTCAGCCTCTACGAAATGTTGACAGTACAACAGATGCCAAACCAATCCGTCATCCTCTAAAGAAATGTTGACAGGGATTCATATGCCAAACCAATCCGTCAGCCTCTACGGAATGTTGACAGGACATTGGAGGACACAACGGACTATCACATGCATATAATGAAGGCCAATAAGGGGAGGTCCGGATTTAAGGAATGGGGGAGATTTAAGAAATAGCACCCTATTCCCTACATTGTGCACCTAGGGCCCTGGTCAAAAGGGAATATAGGGAATATGGTGCAATTTGAGACGCAGCTGGGAATCCAGAGAGTTCACATCAGGATAACAGATAGCAGACTGGAGGACATCAACAGTTACCCTCCAGTGATTCAGACCCTCAGCCTCAACAACATGTTTTCTTCTCCTCCGTCACTTATTCTCTTTCTTCAGATCAGGGCACATCATTTGATTGGTTAAATGCCCCCTTCAAATCTAATTACCTTTATGTGGCCTAATCTTTCTGTCTTTCATTCTACCTGTCTGACAACTTCTCTCAGAGGACATAGACAAACAGAGCCTTTCTCTCTGGGAGACCCAAGTAATCAGTTAGGCATACAGGGGTTTGCGTAGCCTGGTTCCAGATCTCTTTGTGCTGTCTTGTCAACTAGAGATGTGCAGATCGCTTAGAACAAGGATTTTTACTGACTCGAGAGTCATTGTTCATTCGAGCCGAGAGACTCATTAATTTTAGTTGTTTATTTGACCTGCTGGCCGCAATAAATACAGCAGGATTAATACATGCTCCTCCGGCTAAGGAGGCTCCAGAGATGTGCTCCCACCACCAACTGTCTATCACGTGCACGCATGAAAATAGATCAACTAAAAACACATAGCCTACAGCCAGCATCTGCTCAACAAGCTCGAACTCTAGAACTAATCGTTTTGTGAGGACTGCTGCAGTTCGCAAACGATATTGTGCTAATCTCCCTCGCTGCAGTCAAGCAACTGCATTCCACCAAGAGTTGTTCACAATCTAGTCCAGTTGTTGCCACAAATAGACCTTGTTTCAAAGGTATCAAGAAGTCATCTTATTTGTCTGACTAGCAATCCCAAATGTACATTGTTTGAAGCACACTTGAAGCACAAGTCTCAGTCACAAATGACACCTCCAATAAGCCCCCTATGGTGAACGAGAGGCTTGCAGAAACATGATTCTTTAGAGTTTTTAGTTCATCGTTTGCCGGTAGGGGGTCCCAAATGAACGAAATTAGTCAAAATATTTTTTCTTTTGACTGAATAAGTTGAACAGAGTCAGTAAAAACAGTCAAACTCTTGCCAACTGGTCCTCCCGGGTGGCGCAGTGGTTAAGGGCGCTGTATTGCAGCGCCAGCTGTGCCACCAGAGACTCTGGGTTTGCGCAACCGGCCGTGACCGGGAGGTCCGTGGTGCGACGCACAATTGGCCCAGCGTCGTCCGGGTTAGGGAGGGCTTGGCCGACAGGGATATCATTGACTCATCGCGCACCAGCGACTCCTGTGGCGGGCTGGGCGCAGTGCGCGCTAACCAAGGTTGCCAGGTGCACGGTGTTTCCTCCGACACATTGGTGCGGCTGGCTTCCGGGTTGGATGCGTGCTGTGTTAAGAAGCAGTGCGGCTTGGTTGGGTTGTGTATCGGAGGACGCATGACTTTCAACCTTCGTCTCTCCCGAGGCCGTACGGGAGTTGTAGCGATGAGTCAAGATAGTAGTTACTAAAAAAAAAAAAACGAAATTGGGGAGAAAAAAGGGGTAAAATAAAAAAATAAAAAACTATTGCCAACTGCAATATTTATTGTCACATGACCAGGCTAGGGTCCCTGAGCTTCCTGAACCTGGATCTATGTGTACTGTATAGTCAGAGATATAACTTGGTGGTCAAAAGTATTGTGCTATATACAACGCCTTTGGAAAGATTTCAGACACCTTGACTTTTTCCACATTTGGTAACGTTACTCCCTTATTCCAAAATGTATTAAATAAATAAAAATCCTCATCAATCCACACAACACCCTATAATGACAAAGCGAAAACAGGTTTTTAGGCTTTTTTGTTTTTTTTGCAAATTATATATTTTTTTAAACAGAAATACCTTATTTTTTTATGTAAGTATTCAGACCCTTCGCTATACGACTCAAAATTGAGCTCAGGTACATCCTGTTTCCATTGATCATCCGTGAGATGTTTCTACAACTTGACTGGAGTCCACCTGTGGTAAATTATATTGATTGGACATGATTTGGAAAGGCACACACCTGTCTATATCAGGTCCCATCAGTTGACAGTGCATGTCAGAGCAAAAACCAAGCCATGAGGTCGAAGGAATTGTCTGTAGAGCTCAGTGACAGGATTGTGTTGAGGCACAGATCTGGGGAAGGGTACCAAAAAATGTCTGAAGCATTGAAGGTCTTCCATCATTCTTAAATGAAAGAAATTTGGTACCAGCAAGACTCTTCCTAGAGATGGCCACCCGGCCAAACTAAGCAATCGGGGGAGAAGGGCCTTGGTGAGAGAAGTGACCAAGAACCCGATGGTCACTCTGACAGAGCTCCAGAGTTTCTCTGTGGAGATGGGAGAACCTTCCAGAAGGACAACTATCTCTGCAGCCCTCAAACAATCAGGCCTTTATGGTAGAGTGGCCAGACGGAAGCCACTCCTCAGTAAAAGCCACATGACAGCCTGCTTGGAGTTTGCCAAAAGGCACCTAAAGGACTTTCAGACCATGAGAAACAAGATTCTCTCTTCTGATGAAACCAAGACGGAACTCTATGGCCTGAATGCCAAGTGTCATGTCTGGAGGAAACCTGACACCATCCCTACGGTGAAGCATGGTGGTGGCAGCATCATGCTGTGGGGATGTTTTTCAGCAGCAGGGACTAGGAGACTAGTCAGGATCGGGGGAAAGATGAAAGGAACAAAGTACAGAGAAATCCTTGATGAAAACCTGCGCTCAGGACCTCAGACTGGGGTGAAGGTTCACCTTCTAACAGGATAACGACCCTAAGCACACAGCCAAGAAAACGCAGGAGTGGCTTCGGGACAAGTCTCTGAATGTCCTTGAGTGGCCCAGCCAGAGCCCAGACTTGAACACGATCGACCATCTCTGGAGAGATTTGAAAATAGCTGTAAAGCGATGCTCCCCATCCAACCTGACAGAGCTTGAGAGGATCTGCAGAGAAGAATGGGAGAAACTCCCAAAATACAGGTGTGCCAAGCTTGTAGCGTCATACCCAAGGCTGTAACCTCTTCCAAAGGTACTTCAACAAAGTACTGAGTAAAGAGACTGAATACTTATGTAAATGTGACATTTCAGTTGAGGTTTTTGCTTTTGTCATTCTGGGGTATGGTGTGTAGATTGATGAGAGAAAAAACAATTTAATAAATTATAGAATAAGGCTGCAACGTAACAAAATGTGCCCAATAACCATCAATAGTAAAGGTACTAGTGTATTAGTGAATAGGAACACTGATACCAAGACATAATGGTATAACAGGCTTGACTATCTTTCTGCCAGCGTACAGGCTTCGTAGTTTTTCCATAGAACATTGCATGCTAACACTTTGCCAACTGCTCTGAAAGGTCCAACTGAGGTCAATTAGTTTGTTCCAAAACAAATTAATCTCGTCCAAATCTATCTCCGCTTGACTGTTTTCTTTCATTTGTCATCTGCTGAGAAATGTTAACTATGAAATGTGAAATATGTAAATAAGGAGTATCAATCCCACATGATTTATCCTAGATTATGATATCCTTGTACCAGAGGCTTCATGCACCCTATATTCTTTTGAGGGCACACTGACGGCCAAATGTCATATATTTGAGGGAATTATGAATAAAGGAAACAACATCTTCAATCAGCTTATATTTCCAGTGGATAAATCTTGAATTGGCATGCATGATGCCCAAGCCTGATACCATGTTCAGTCCCAAATGGCACCCTTTTCTCTACATAGTGCACAGGAATCAGCTTCCAGTTGGGATGCAAACCAAGTGTATCAGTTCTAGACTAGTGGCCCGTTCATATGAAGCATCATAAGTGTCTGTATTCTAAGTGTTGTCCTTGCTGTGACGTCCGCTGTAGTCATTGTGGTGAAGAAGTGGCTAGGTACTTTGGCATAACGGCTTCTGGCTGTGGGGGGTTGAGCAGCGGCCAATTACAAGTAGCTCTCTCACGACGAAGTGCTTTTTTTGCTTCTCTTTCTCTCTATCCATTTATCTCCCTCTCTCTATTACTCTCTCTCCCACTCTTTCTTTGACGCTCACTCTTTCTCAATCACACTATCAGTATCCACAATGTGTTGGTTGTTGCCACTCCGATGAAGTGTTTATGTCCTGAGCAGATAGAAAGGAGGGAGGGAAGAGAGAGATACAGAGACAACAGAACAGCGCCCTTTTCCTCTCCACAAGGAAGCTGGCCCAGTGTACAGGACGGGAGTTTGTGTGGATGTAGTATCACTGCTGATTATAATGGCAGCAATCAGTGAATGTCAAACAACCAGCTAGCGCTGAACACACACTATCACTCACTCTCTCTCTCTCTTTCTTTCTGTCACTCTCTCTCAACACAGGACTCTAAAACATCTCCATGTACGTCTAAGACTACCCATGCAGTACATACACACATTGAAGGGTATTTTTTAATTACGTTACTTACATTGACGCCCAGATTTTTCACCTAGTCATCTCTGGGATTCAAACTAGCGACCTTCCTGTTCCTGGCCCAATGCTCTTAACCACTAGGCTACCTTACTGCCACCTCCCTTAAAACATACAGTAGCAAAGTTTGGACACACCTGCTCATTGAAGGGTTTTTCTTTGTTTTTTACATTGTAGAATGATGAAACTGGCTCTCATGAGGAACGCCACAGGAAAGGAAGACCCAGAGTTACCTCTGCTGCAGAGGATACGTTCATTAGAGTTAACAGCCTCAGAAATCAAAGCCCAAATAAATGCTTCAAGAGTAAAAGACACATCTCAACATCAACTGTTCAGAGGAGACTGCGTGAATCAGACCTTCATGGTCAAATTGCTGCAAGGACACCACTACAAAAGGACACCAATAAGAAGACGACTTGCTTGGGCCAAGAAACACGAGCAATGGACATTAGACATTAGACTGGTGGAAATCTGTCTTCTGGTCTGATGAGTCCAAATTTGAGCGTCTTTGTGAGACGCAGAGTAAGTGAACAGATGATCTCACCAGGTGTGGTTCTAACCGTGATGCACAGAGGAGGAGGTGTGATGGTGTGGCGGTGCTTTGCTGGTGACACTGAATCAGATTTATTTAGAATTCAAGGCACACTTAACCAGCATGGCTACCACAGCATTCTGCAGCAATACGCTATCCCATCTGGTTTGATCTTAGTGGGACTATAATTTGCTGCATCAGATGAACTAACCTCCACAATCACCCAGCCTCAACCCAATTGAGATGTTTTGGGATGAGTTGAAGCAAAAGCACCCAACAAGTGCTCGGCATATGTGGGAACTACTTCAAAACTGTTGGGAAAGCATTTCTCATGAAACTGGTTCAGAGAATGCCAAGAGTGTGCAAAGCTGTCATTAAGACAAAATAAAAAATACATTTTGATTTGTTTAACACTTGTTTGGTTGCTACATGATTCCATATGTGTTATTTCATAGTTTTAATGTCTTCACTAATTTTCTACAATGTAGAAAATAGTCAAAATAAAGAAAACCCCTCAAATGAGTAGGTGTGTTCTAACTTTTGACTGGTACTGGATATCACACTCCCAGTTTTACAACAAGCTGCGGTTGATGTTTTGGCTATAGATTTCTCACTTTCTCTAATGGGGAGGAAAGGGAAGCCAAAGTTGTGAGTGGGAGGATTCAGACAGTGGGCGGGGTTGACATTTGGTCTCTCTCCAGAACTCCTCTTGAAATATATGTCCCTCAGGACATTTGAATGCATTCATCTCAGAGTACAGTATGTGGCCCTCAGGACATTTGAATGCATTCATCTCAGAGTACAGTATGTGGCCCTCAGGACATTTTAATGCATTCATCTCAGAGTACAGTATGTGGCCCTCAGGACATTTGAATGCATTCATTTTCAGAGTACAGTATGTGTCCCTCGGGACATTTTAATGCATTAATCTCAGAGTACAGTATGTGTCCCTCCGGACATTTTAATGCATTCATGTCAGAGTACAGTATGTGTCCCTCAGGATATTTTAATGCATTCATGTCAGAATACAGTATGTGTCCCTCAGGACATTTTAATGCATTCATGTCAGAATACAGTATGTGTCCCTCAGGACATTTTAATGCATTCATGTCAGAGTACAGTATGTGTCCCTCAGGACATTTTAATGCATTCATGTCAGAGTACAGTATGTGCAATGTGCATAGCAGACCTGGGATCCATCCTTATTTGAGATATTCCAAATACACTGAGCGTTGTGTGTTTTTGGGGTTGCAAGATGGGCAGTGCTTATCATTTTTGGACTATTCTACTGGGTAAAGGGAAAGGAGGGAAACCTAGTCGTTTGCACAACTGAATGCATTCAACTGAAATGTGTATTTTGCATTTAACCCAACCCCTCTGAATCAGAGAGGTGTAGGGGACTGCCTTAATCAACATCATCCTCCCTGGGAGCAGTTGTTGTTGGGGTTAACTGCCTTGCTCAAGGGCAATACAGTTGATTTTTCCACCTTGCCAGCTCAGGGATTCGAACCAGTGACCTTTCGGTTACTGGCCCTATGCTCTTAACCACCAGGATACCTGCCACCCTTAATTGTGCTACTTGTGTTACTTTGTACCAGGAAAACTCCATAAAGTACAGCTTAAGACTTTTAAATTAGTTAAAATAGTATTCAAACCCAGGTCTGCAATTTGTAGAATAGGTAGCCAAGCACTGCAGAAAGAGAGCTCTTCCAGACAGCATTGACCACTGTTGTTGCAAGGAGCTACACTCTCTGGTTGCAAAACAGTTGCTTCTGACAGCTGCGAGTAGAACCCGGTCAGCCAATCAGTTTACTGCACCCTGCAGTTCATCCAGCCAATGTGGAGATGGAATTTAGCTCAGAGTTCCATTTTGTACTGTAGTGTGGAGTCCATAGCTGCATCCCAAATGGTACCCTATTCCCTATGGACAAAAGTAGTACACTATATACGGAATAGGATGCTATTTGGGATGCAGACAAGTGTTTTTGGACACCCACAGAAACTGCTGAACAGCAAAAACTCTAGAGCTGTATAATAGCAAACAGGTGCACAGTAAATCAAGAATAGTTGAAATCACAAAAAAAAATTGGGTTAAATTGACTTTACTGGGAGTTATCTTAACCCTCAATAGAGTGATACACTCCCTGGAGTTCAATGTTGTATTGGTAAGCAACTCCAGTGTATATTTGGCCTTGTGTTTTAGGTTAATGTCCTCTGGAAGGTGAATTTGTCTCCCAGTGTCCGTTGGAAAGGAGAATTAACCTGGATATGCCCCAAACATAATGCTTTGCATTCAGGACATAAAGGTCATTTATTTGCCAAATTTGTTGCAGTTTTACATTAGTGCCTTATTGCAAACAGGATGTATGATTTGGAATATTTTTATTATGTACAGGCTTCCTTCTTTTCACTCTGTCTTTTAGGTTAGTATTGTGGAGTAACTACATCCTCAGTTTTCTCCTATCACAGCCATTAAACTCTGTAACTGTTTTGAAGTCACCATTGGCCTCTTGGTGAAATCCCTGAGCGGTTTCCTTCCTCTCCAGCTAATTAATTAGGAAGGACACCTGTATCTTTGTAGTGACTGGGTGTATTGAGGCACCATCCAAAGTGTAATTAATAACTTCACTATGCTATAAGGGATATTTAATGTCTGCTTTTTATTTTACCCATCTACCAGTAGGTGCCCTTCTTGGCAAAGCATTGGAAAACCTCCCTGGTCTTTGTGGTTGAATCTGTGTTTGAAATTCACTGCTCGACTGAAGGCCGTTCCAGATAATTATATGTGATTGGTACAGAGATGAGGTAGTCATTCACAAAAATGATTTTAAACACTGTTATTGCACACAAAGTGAGTCCATGCAACTTACACTTGTAGTCAGAAGTTTACATACACAATTTAATCCTAGTAACAATTCCCTGTCTTAGGTCAGTTAGGATCACCACTTTATTTTAAGAATGTGAAATGTCAGAATAGTAGTAGAGAGAATGATTTATTTCAGCTTGTACTTCTTTCATCACATTCCCAGTGGGTGAGAAGTTTACATACACTCAATCAGTATTTGTTAGCATTGCCTTTAAATTGTTTAACTTGGGTCAAACATGTCGGGTAGACTTCCACAAGCTTCCCACAATAAGTTGGGTGAATATTGGCCCATTCCTCCTGACAGAGCTGGTGTAACCGAGTCAGGTTAGTAGGCCTCTTGCTCGCACACGCTTTTTCAGGTCTGCCCACAAATTTTCTATAGGATTGAGGTCAGGGCTTTGTGATGACCACTCCAATACCTTGACTTTGTTGTCCTTAAACCATTTTGCCACAACTTTGGAAGTATAATTGGGGTCATTGTCCATTTGGGAGACACATTTGCGACCAAGATTGAACTTGGACTGACTGAACTGACTGATGTCTTGATATGTTGCTTCAATATTTCCACATAATTTACCTACATCATTAGGCCATCTATTTTGTGAAGTGCACCAGTCCCTCCTGCAGCAAAGCACCCCCACAGCATGATGCTGCCACCCCCATGCTTCACGGTTGGGATGGTGTTCTTCGGCTTGCAAGCCGACCCCTTTTTCCTCCCAACATAACGAAACAGTTCTATTTTTGTTTCATCAGACCAGAGGACATTTCTCCAAAAAGTACAATCTTTGTCCCCATGTGCAGTTGCAAACCATAGTCTGGCTTTTTAATGACGGTTTTGGAGCAGTGGCTTCTTCCTTACTGAGTGGCCTTTCAGATTATGTCGATATAGGACTGGTTTTACTGTGGATATAGATACTTTTGTCCCTGTTTCCTCCAGCATCTTCACAAGGTCCTTGGCTGTTGTTCTGGGATTTATTTGCACTTTTCGCACCAAAGTACATTCATCTCTAGGAGACAGAACATGTCTCCTTCCTGAGCATGACGGGTGCATGGTCCAATGGTGTTTATACTTGCGAACTATTGTTTTTTACAGATGAACGTGGTACCTTCAGGTGTTTGGAAATTGCTCCCAAGGATGAACCAGACTTGTGGAGGTCTACAATTGTTCATCTGAGGTCTTGGCTGATTTCTTTTGATTTTCCCATGATGTCAAGCAAAGAGGCCCTGGGTTTGAAGGTAGGCCTTGAAATACATCCACATGTACACCTCAAATTGACTCAAATGATGTCAATTAGCCTATCAGAAGCTTCTAAAGCCATGACATTATTTTCTGGAATTTTCCAAGCTGTTTTCCAAGCTGTTTAAAGGCACTTATGTATGTAAACTTCTGATCCACTGGAATTGTGATACAGTGAATTATAAATGAAATAATCTGTCTGTAAACAATTGTTGGAAAAATGACTTGTGTCATACACAAAGTAGATGTCCTAACCGACTTGTCAAAACTATAGTTTGTTAACAAGAAATTTGTGCAGTGGTGGAAATACGAGTTTTAATGACTCCAACCTACGTGTATGTAAACTTCCGACTTCAACTGTATATATGACTTGTTAAGCAAATGTTTACCCCTTAACTTATTTAGGCTTGCCATAACAAAGGGGTTGAATACCTATTGACTCAAGACATTTCAGCTTTTCATTTTTAACGAATTTGTAAAAATGTGTAAAAACACAATACCACTTTGACATTATGGGGTATTGTGTGTACAGTATAGGCCATTGACACAAAATCTCAATTTAATCAATTTAATTAAATTCAGGCTACAACTCAACAAAATGTTGAAAAAGTCCACGGGGTGAGAATACTTTCTGAAGCGCGAAACAGGTCTTACCAGTTCATTTAACAAGCCCTCGCCTCAATACAGATGTAGGATCTTAATTTGAGCCAGTTTGCTACATCATTAAAAAAAAAAAATCAGCAACAGGAAATGTGAATCAATATGCGGATTATAATTCATTAACATTTTTGTTGGGGCCGATACATTTTTCGTAAGGGAAATTTGAAGTCGGAAATTTGAAAGTGGAAATTACAAACATCAGAAGGTTTTTGAAACCTCACACTACAAGTTTTACATTTCATGCAACAGGGTCATCAAATTAAGATCCTACCTCTCCCACCCCATGTACCAGATTTGCAGAAAGAAGATGGAAATAAAATGCTTGATTTGTGTCAATGTTTGGGCAAAATCTCTCTCTAGCATTTTTCTGTGATCTTGATAAATCGTAAGAATCATTAAGATGTTCCTGAACACATGCTGGGCTGACTATCTGAGCTTGTGCTAATGCATTGCAGATGCTTGGGTTCTGTCCCAAATAGCACCCTATTCGTTCTGTCCCAAATAGCACCCTATTCTCTACTTAGTGCACTACTTTTGACGTAGCCCTATGGGCCCATTTGGGACTAGGGTGTCATTTGGGACGTAGACTTGGTGCTGATGTTGGTAGTCAAGAGGCCAGAGACACGTTGCTGCCAAGCTGACCATTTTGTCCTGGATCGAGAAGAAACGGCTTGTACACCCCCCTCCCCCACACCCTCCCCCTCCCCCACCCCACCACACACACACACACCACATCACAGGAACACAAGACAATTTCATATAATTTCACAAGTCGTCATTCTCATACAGTCTCATACAGTCCTCTCCTCATACAGCTGTGTTCTGCTCTGTGTGTGTGTTCTGTTCTATACAGCACCAGGCATGGGTTTGCTGTTTGCTGCGTCATCAGTCACCGGTTGGCAGCTCTGTCCGTGCAGAAAATGACAGCCATTAAACTATGCCGTTCAGTCAAAACAGACAAACATTAATTCTTTAAAACATCTTGTCTCTGCCAAAGTGTGGCTTGCCTTCCCTGCTGTATGCTATCCAAACCTTTGCAGGGCCTCTAGCACATGGGTTCAAATATTATTCTAAATCATTTTAAATATTTTATCTAGGCTTAATTGAGCTTGCCTGGTGCAATGGATCTGATAGAATAGAGTGCAGACCTGCCACTACAGCCAGACTAGTGCAAACGTTGAAAGCATATAAAATATTTCAAATAGTATTTGAACCCAGGTCTGTGGCACATCAGGAGAAATCTCCCAGAGAGGAGACGGATCAGGTACAACTCCTTCTGGAGCATTCTGGGGGCTCGTCCTTCCTAACATACTAACCTGATGCTACCTGTAGCGGCCTGCCTGCCTGCCTGTCTGTTTGCCATCTGCACAATGTCTATTTTCTGCAACATTCATAAACACCCCTATAGGAACGTTTAGGAAAAAACAACCAGCCTCTGTGGAGATGTGCTGAATCAGCAGGAGTAAACTACCTGTATCTACCTGACCTGTCCAATTCCCTTCCTTCACCTCACAGGAACACATACAAAGGATTTGCAGCCAGGAGTGATGTGTATTCAGTGGCTACGTCCCAAATGACACCCTATTCCCTATATAGTGCACTACTTTTAAACAGGACCCATAGCCCAACAAGTATCTCTGCTCTCCTTGCAGGATCATCATACGGTAGGTTAAAGTTTAGGCCACGATTCAAACCAACACAGATTTAACGACCTGCACACAGCGATGGACTTTTAAAGGCAATTTCCTGTTTCCTGAAAACAATCCCAATGTCAGCTGGAGCAGAAATCACCTTTAAAAGTCAAACTCCCGAGCGGTGCAGCAGTCTTGAGGAATCACTACAGCCCCGGGTTCGATCCCAGGCTGTGTCATAACAGGTCGTAACCGGGAGACCCATGAGGTGGTGCACAATTGGCCCAGGGGAGGGTTTGGCCGGCTGGGATTTCCTTGTCCCATGGCGCTCTAGGGACTCCTTGTGAGGGGCCGGGCGCCTGCAAGCTGACTTCGGTCGCCAGCTGGACGGTGTTTCCCCCGTCACATTGGTGCACTCTGTCAAGAAGCAGTGCGACTTGACAGGGTTGTGTTTTGGAAGACGCATGGCTCTCGACCCTCGCCTCTCCTGAGTTCGTAGGGGAGTTGCAGCGATGGACGAAATTGGAGAGAAAAAAAAGGGGTTAAAAAGTCAAACGCAGAGCACAGGTAACTTATCTCTGTTTGTTTGAATCCAGCCTCTATGTTCAATTTCGCTAAAGTGCAATACCATTCCAAGTTGGCATTAGCGTGCTGGCCTGAACACAGTCAAAACAGTTAGAACACGGCACAGCTTGCAGCCAGCCGGTCAGTGAGAGAGAGTGAGTGAGAGTGAGAGTGAGAGTGAAAGAGAGAGAGAGAGAGAGAGAGAGATGTAGAAGGTATAATTTCACAAGTCGTTTTAGCTCTCATTGGTACTATTATTCAAGTCACAAGCAAGTCTCAAGGTTGAGTCTTGAGTCAAGTCCATGTCGTGCATTCTAACAGCAAGTCGAGTCGAGTCAAATGTTTTTTCATGTCAGGTAAAAAATAAAATCTAGACAGGTAATGACTTGTTGAACTACAAATATGTGTCTATTTATTGAGGCTACCAGACAGCCCTTTTTATTATTTTGTCTACCACAAATTTTGATTATGTAATAATTCATTTGAACATTAAATTCCAAATGCAAGCTTCACAAGTAAATTATCAATTTCAAGCCATTTTTACATACCAAGAGACCAGTAGGCCTATGCTAGTAATTGCTTCTTAATGTCTTATTGCTGGTGAGCTTACAAAGTAAAAGTTCATATTCTTGATCAACAAACCATTTTTGGAGTTACATATTTATTTATGGCAATCCTCTCTCCCAGTGGTGTATAGTATTTAAGTAAAAATAATTTACAGCTCTACTTAAGCAGTTTTTTGGGGTATCTGTACTTTACTTTACTATTTATATTTTTGCCAACTTTTACTTTTACTTCACTACATTCCTAAAGAAAATAATGTACTTTTAACTCCATACATTTTCCCTGACACCCAAAAGTACTCGTTACATTTTGACAGGAAAATTGTCCAATTCACACACTTATCAAGAGAACATCCCGGGTCAACCCTACTGCCTCTGATCTAGCAGACTATTTAAACCCAAATGCTTAGTTTGGAAATGATGTCTTGTGTGTTGGAGTGTACCCCTGGCTATCCATCAATAAAAATAAAATAAAACATTGTGCCACCTGGCTTGTTTAATATAAGGATTTTTTAAATGATTTATACTTTCACTTTGGATACTTAAGTATCTAAAACCAAATACTTTTAGACTTTATATAAGTAGTATTTTACTGGGTGACTTTCACTTTTACTTGAGTCATTTTCTATTAAGGCATCTTTACTTTTACTCAAGTATGACGATTGAGTACTTTTTTCACCACTGCTCTCTCCCTACAATTTGACATTTGCGCTTCACCCGATCCTATTGGTGTACAGCAATCTGTTCGCTAGCTCAGTGGTTTTCAACCTTTTTGACACACGACTTTTAAAAAGGCGTGGTTCAAAGCTTGCGACCCCGGCGCACACACATGCACGTGCACACAACCGCTGCGCAAATGTCACCTGTCATTACAGCATTTTCAAAACGCAAGGTACAGAAATAAACTGCATTTTACACCTGCATTTTGAGCTTAAAGTCATTCATGTTAGCAGTCAATATCAAATAGGGATATCATGTCACATTGTCACTTCTTTGGAGGCCAGACCAAGCAGGATCATAAGGCCTACCTTCCCAAACTAGGCCAATCTGAAATATGAAAATGATCAATGAAATCTCCAGGTAGCCTATTGTTGAGACAAAGACACATCTGTAACACATTGCTGAACGTTACTTTATATGGATAATATTAATGTAGGTAGGTTGTCACACCCTGATCCGTTTCACCTGTCTATGTGCTTGTCTCCACCCTGCTCTGCTCCAGGTGTCGCCCATCTTCCCCTATGAACCCCAGTGTATTTATACCTGTTCTCTGTTTGTCTGTTACCAGTTTGTTTTCTCCGTCAAGCCTACCAATGTTTTTCCCCTTTCTCAAGTCTTTTTCTACAGTGCCTGTTTTCTTGTTTTCACGGTTTTGACCATTCTGCCTGCCCTGACCCCGAGCCTGCCCTGACCCTGCCCTGAGCCTGCCCTGACCCTGAGCCTGAGCCTGCCCTGACCCTGAGCCTGCCCTGACCCTGCCCTGACCCTACCCTGAGCCTGCCCTGAGCCTGCCCTGACCCTGCCCTGACCCTGCCCTGACCCTGAGCCTGCCCTGACCCTGCCCTGACCCTGCCTGCAGTTTTGTACCCTTTGACTCTGATCAGGATTACTGACCTCTCCCTGCCCTTGACCTGTCGTTTTGCCTGTCCCTGTTCTAGTAATAAACATTTGTTACTTCGACACTGTCTGCATCTGGGTCTTCCCTAAAACGTGATATAGGCATATTCCATAGGCTTTGCCAGGCAAAACCGGACAAAATAAGACAAGCGCTTTCTGGTCACTAATCTGGATATGTGCAATGCTGATGACTTGTCATTGGTCAACAATCAAGAAGAGCAAATTTTGGTTCTGAAAGACAGATTGACACAAGAATTTGGTACAATGCCATAGGCGTATGGTGGTGATCAGATCGAATAAGCAAAGGCATAAATATAAAATACAAATGGTAGGCTATATGTAGCCTATTAACATATGTATGCAAAAAAAAATATTTTCCGATTCAGTTTCACATTTGCAATCCCCAAAAAACTTCTCACTGCGCTAGCTCACCCGACCTGTGTTGATTGACAGTTCCCTGGTCCATTTAGAGGGCCGAGTGTGCGTTTCACTAGCCAATCTGTTTTTTTGCAAATATGATACTGAGATATCCACAGAGCCTCTGTCACAGAAGGAGTGACAAAAAGTTACAAAACCTGGCCAGAAAATGTCAAGTCCTAGCTCGCACATTTAAGACCATTTCATTGGTTTCTTTTCCATCAAGTCGAGTGAGTCTCTAGTCACCAAATTTGTGACTGGAGTCCAAGGTTGAACGCAACCTGGCAGTCAATCAGCTAAGGATCACCTCTCTGTCTACTTTGATCCCTCTCTTTATTTGCCTCAAAGCCACAGACGAAGACCAAAACAAAGAGAGTGAGTCAGATATGCTACTGTAACGGATACGTCACAAATGGTATCCTATTCCCAATCATTATAGTGCACTATTTTTGACCAGAGCCCTACAGGTCTTTTATAACTTTACATTTTTTGACCAGGGCCCATGGGGGGTTTGCGTGGGTTTGCACTTTTCGGACTATTCCATAGGTTCTATAGCACCAGGCAAGGTCGTTAAGTATTTGAAAGAAAACAAAATAGTATTTGAACCCAGGTCTGAGCAGATCTATAGGGAAGACATTGAGCCCTTATAACAACTCTGAGGTGGCATGGAGCAGGGTGTATTTGGGAACGCTGTGTTCCCTAGGCATGATATCCATCCACTGATTATTGACATGGAGAAAGCAAAATTCAGGCCCCAGGCCTCGGGACTCAGAGTGGAACATTTGAGTCTTGTCTGACGTGTAATAGCCCATGAAATGTTTGTGTGTGAAGGGTGAGACTACAAGTCAGAGAAGGAAACTGGTGACTAAGACTTTCATGAAGAGTGACTGGTCTAACATGGAATAGATCAGGATGGAGAATGCATGGACAGACAGACACACAGCAATCATTATCAATCATTGGTTGAGGACATACTGTACGGAGATACTAAATATTGCACTACATAGGTAGTAGGCTGCCATTTGGGACACAGACACAGTATGCTTTAATGGGATGGGAATATGAGGGTGGCAATAGCTTAGTTATTCAACTGTGCAGGAGTTGTATGTTTGAACTTGGCTGTGCCATTAAAATGAATCATAGCTTTTAAAATATGTGCTTTTTAAAATCATCTGGAAGATATAAGAAAACTGATATTTTGTCTGGTAAACCTTCTCCCTTTCGGCGTACCATGTGTGTGACTTAAGGTACCACAGTGTCCCATAGGACTGGTCAAAAGTAGTGCACTATATAGGGAATAGGGTGCCATTTGGGACTCAGTTTGAGCTATTTAGCACAGTGAAAGATCAACACTGACAACTTTCCTATACACAGTGCTGTATCTACATGCTGACAGTGTCTACTCAACCTTTCAAATCAAACAATCACCACTACACATACTCAATCAAATCAAGCAATTTCTGCAACATTAATGCATTAAAATATTAATATTGTTTTATTTTTTATATATATTTTTTTATATATATTTATTTTTTGTACTTTCCCCCCAATTTCGTGATATCCACTTGATAGTTACAGTCTTGTCCCATCGCTTCAACTCCCATACGGACACGAGAGAGGCAAAGGTCGAGAGCCATGCGTCCTCCGAAACATGACCCTGCCAAGCCGCACTGCTTCTTGACATACTGCTCGCTTAACCCGGAAGCCAGCCGCACCAATGTGTCGGAGGAAAGACTGTACAACTGGCGACCTAAGTCAGCGTGCAGGCGCCGCCAAAAGGAGTTGCTAGAGTCCGATGGGACAAGGACATCCTGGCCAGCCAAACCCTCCCATAACCCGGACGACGCTGGACCAATTGTGCACCATCTCATGGGTCTCCCGGTCACGGCCGGCTGCAACACAGTCTGGGATCAAACCCAAGTCTGTAGTGACACCTCAAGCACTGCAATGCCTTAGACCGCTGCGCCACTCGGTAGCCTCTAATATTGTTATTTTAAGCGCTTGCATTGAACAGTAAGAAATTACCGGACTCATGAGTGAATAAGCAGAAAATCCGGAATCTTCCTAACAGGGTTTCTGGAAAGCTTGAGAATTTGGACAAAGTTACCAAAATTTTGTAGTCAAAGAGGGAATAACAACCAACCATGTAGCACCCAATTTGTTCCATCTCGGTTTTCCTTTCAATAAAACAGGATTAGGCAAAGCGGTGTGTTACACTCAAATTGCTCCTGACACAACGCATGCAGGGTTCGAAAGGGCAGACATTTAAAACACCACCTCTCGTTAACATACCCTGCAAGTCTCCGTAGAAATACAATAACGGTTACGGTTGTCACATTAAGTCAAAGGAAAAGAGTGTGGCAAAGTCTGCATCTCAAATGGGGCCTTATTCCCTATATAGTTAACTACTTTTGAGTCCTGGTCAATAGTAGTGCACGATTTAGGGAATAGGGTGCCATTTGGGATACAACCTGCGTTGCTGTGTGACCTGACCACATGGCCTAAGAGGATGTGAACAGAGATCATTGAACCAGGTTCTGTCCTTAGGTCAGCCGTCGAAGCAGAGGAACATTGAGAAGCACTCAATTAGTGGTGGCATTAGTAGTCCTCTTCCTACTTTCGATGGAAGTCTATGTCTGCCTCCCAAAAGGCACCTGCGTGTGCCAGTGGGCCATTGCCAGAGGAGAGAGAGAGACATTTGTGCAACAGATAAAATAACGATATTACAACAGACTAACTGGAGACCCAATTCAAAACATGTTGTGTAGTTTGGCTGGTTATCTCGCTAGTTAACTATTTTTGCTATTAGCATGTATTAATGTCATTGTCATGTCCTAACTTTCCACCAGCACTCATGTATAACCACAAATGGATGACACGCAGCTGATATGAGTGCACTGTTGATGAAATTAACCAATGCTGCACCAATGCTCCGGTTGTACAACTGTCTCACAAGCACTCAAAATTGTCTAGGCTTCATCTCTATTCAAGACTGTCCATGTAATTCTGTTACAAAAATATTCCTAGAATAGCCTAATTGACAATAAACTCCTACTGTATGCTGTCAACATCTCCCCTGGACACTGAATATTTTAACCTTACAAATAAATAAACATCTTAGTTATCAACCTCGCACACCTTAGCCATTTGATTCCTGGTTCATTGAATGAGGGAATTATTTGATAAAGACATAACAAGTATTTGGTTGTAATTGTAATGTTGCGGTGTGGCCAACCATCCTCCAGGAGATTCCAGGAGAGCTACTGGGTGTGCAGGCTTTTTCTCCAGCCCTACTGGAACACACACACCACGTTGTAAAAAATCAGAACACCCAGTAGCTCTCGAGATGGAGGGTTGACGCACCACAGTACAGCATTTGACTTTGTGGGGGGTTAAGTGCCTTGCTCAAGGCCACAACGGCAGGAGGTCCTGTATAATACATGGGATCAGAAACCAGCAGCCTTCCATTGTCAATACCAGTGATAATCATTCATGTTATTTTGTGAAGTGGTTCCTTGTATCATACAACACAATTTTCAGTCACCTTTTCAAGCGACTTGAACTTTGGGAGTAAAAAAATCTGTCCTACTTGTACAAAGGCCAAGTGGCTAAACAAGTTCATGTTAAGCCCTGCGTTCAGGTTCAATGTCTAGCTTGTGTTCAAGTTTAGGCTCGAGCTTAGGTCAAAACCTGTACTACTAGAGAAGTACAAAAGACATTCCCTACCAAGATGAATAAAGGGTCTGAAACAGAAGACCAACTACTCCAGGAGACCCATCATCACATAATGAGATTCTAACTCTGGAATTTTCACGCCATCTGAACCATATAGACATTATGAATGAAACCACTGTATCAGAGCCGATTCAGGAAGCATTTTCAGAGGAATTTGAAATTTAAGAGGCACAGAACACAGAATTTCTGTTAATTGGATCTTCCTTCTCCATAATCTTAGAGGGAGAGTACGATGCACATCTTAAAACTAGAGTACCAGTGAGGCACAGTACCAGTTAGGTCAAACTGTAGTTGAAGGGGGTATAAGGCTGCATAAGGCCTTCATAATGCCAGTCATCATTCACAAGAGCATAGAGGTTAGGGAGGGTCATGGAGAAAAGGTCCAAATTATAGATATCAGAAGACCCAAGAATGTTACTCTACCTAATGGTAGTGAGGAAAAAACCCTGCACACTCCTCGTAATAGTATTTTTAGAAAGTTAATTGGTGTGTCAACCCTAAAGAATCTGTACAAATAAAATAAAATAAATGCACATCTCATTTAGAAAAAAGCACTAAAACACAGGACCGGACCATGACGCACAAGACCATGATACAAGGTAACAGACAATGTGCTTTGTTCCAAGAAATGTTCAATTTGCTATTATTCTCCATTTTGGTTTGATTCCACCCTTGCACACAATGAGGAAAACACTGGCTCATTCATTCCACAAACATGGAAAATAAATCAGCAACTGTTAAAGAACATGACATATCAAAGCTCAGTCGGCTTTAAAACCAGCATCTGAAGAGATATTAACTGGCTCTCCTGGGGGCATTTGGGAACCGTTGGGAAAACTGTGGTAAATATTGGCTACATAGCATTGCACTACATGTTCACAACATAATGCTAATGGAGAGATTGTGTTATTATCCCCATAAAGCATGTTTGATGGGTTGGTTTGTTGCTTAAAGGTTTAAGAGCATGCTATAAATGCATAGTTATGTGGTGGCATTCGGACTCTATTCTTGACCTGATACGTACCCTGCATGGCATGATGCTGGTTTTGTTTGCATGATGTTGAAAGGTATATGAGTTGTGTTATGACTCACTCTAAGTCAAATCCAGTAGCTCCATGTGCGCCGGGAAAGAGCCCAGTCAAAACTAGTAGTTCACAATAGGGAATATGATGCCATTTGCTGAGCAAACAAAACATCACTTGACATTTGGCTACAGTAGCCTACACTGATATATACAGTACCAGTCAAAAGTTTGGACACACCTACTCATTCAAGGGTTTTTCTTTATGTTTACTATTTTCTACATTGTAGACTAATAGGGAAGACATCAAAACTATGAAATAACACATAAGGAAACTAATCCAAATATATTTTAGATTCTTCAAAGTAGCCATCCTTTGCCTTGATGACAGCTTTGCACACTCTTGGAATTCTCTCAACCAGCTTCATAAGTGAGTCACCTGGAATGCATTTAAATTAACAGGTGTGCCTTGTTGAAAGTTAATTTGTGGAATTTCTTTCCTTCTTAATGCGTTTGAGCCAATTAGTTGTGTTGTGACAATGTAGGGGTGGTACACAGAAAATAGCCCTATTTGGTAAAAGACCAAGTCCATATAATGGCAAGAACAGCTCAAAAACGCAAAGAGAAATGACAGTCCATTATTACTTTGAGACATTAAGGTCAGTCAATCCGGAAAATGTCAAGATCTTTGAAAGTTTCTTCAAGTGCAGTCGCAAAATCATCAAGCACTATGATGAAACTGGCTCTCATGAGGACCGCCACAGGAAAGGAAGACCCAGAGTAACCTTTGCTGCAGAGGATAAGTTAATTAGAGTTACCAGCCTCAGAAAATGCAGCCCAAATAAATACTTTACAGAGTTCAAGGCCGATCTCAACATCAACTGTTCAGAGGAGACTGTGTGAATCAGGCCTTCATTGAATTGCTGCAAATAAACCACTACTAAAGGACACCAATAAGAAGAGGAGACTCCAATGCTCCAGTTTCAACTGTTCTGCCTTATTATTATTCGACCATGCTGGTCATTTATGAACATTTGAACATCTTGGCCATGTTCTGTTATAATCTCCACCCGGCACAGCCAGAAGAAGACTGGCCACCCCACATGTGCTCTCTCTAATTCTCTCTTTCTTTCTTTCTCTCTCTCGGAGGACCTGAGCCCTAGGACCATGCCCCAGTACTACCTGACATGATGACTCCTTGCTGTCCCCAATCCACCTGGCCGTGCTGCTGCTCCAGTTTCAACTGTTCTGCCTTATTATTATTGACCATGCTGGTCATTTATGAACATTTGAACATTTTGGCCATGTTCAGTTATAATCTCCACCCGGCACAGCCAGAAGAGGACTGGCCACCCCACATAGCCTGGTTCCTCTCTAGGTTTCTTCCTAGGTTTTGGCCTTTCTCTGGAATTTTTCCTAGCCACCGTGCTTCTACACCTGCATTGCTTGCTGTTTGGGGTTTTAGGCTGGGTTTCTGTACAGCACTTTGAGATATCAGCTGATGTACGAAGGGCTATATAAATAAATTTGATTTGATTTGAGACTTGCTTGGGCCAAGAAACACGAGCAATGGACATTAAGAGATTTTTGGTTCCAATCGATGTGTCTTTGTGACATGGAGAGTAGGTGAACGGATGATCTCTTTATGTGTGGTTCCCACCGTGAAGCATGGAGGAGGTGGTGTGCTGGTGTGGTGGTGCTTTGCTGGTGACACTATCTGTGATTTATTTAGAATTCAAATTTACTTAGTGGGACTATCGTTTGTTTTTCAACAGGACAATAACCCAACACACCTCCAGGCTGTGTAAGGGCTATTTTACCAAGAAGGAGAGTGATGGAGTGCTGCATCAGATGACTTGGCTTCCACCATCACCCGACCTCACCCCAATTGAGATGGTTTGGGATGAGTTGGACCGCAGAGTGAAGGAAAAGCAGCCAACAAGTGCTCAGCATATGTGCGAACTCCTTCAAGACTGTTGGAAAAGCATTCCTCATGAAGCTGGTTGAGAGAATGCCAAGAGTGTGCAAAGCTGTCATCAAGGTAAAGGTTGGCTACTTTGAAGAATCTCAAATATAAAATACATTTAGATTTGTTTGACACTTTATTGGTTACTACATGATTCCATATGTGTTATTTCATAGTTTTTACGTCTTCACTATTATCCTACAATGTAGAACAGAGTAAAAATAAAGAACAACCCTTGAATGAGTAGGGTTTGTCCAAGCTTTTGACTGGTACTGTATATTTGGTTAATCGACAGGTAATTATGTAACAAACAATAGGGTTCTGGCCAAAAGTAGTGCAACATATATGGAATATGGTGCCATAAATAGAGAATACTCTGTTCAGAAGTAGTGCACTAAATAGAGGACACTGGTCTAAGTAGTGCACTAAATAGGGCATAGGGTGCCATTTGGAACTATCATGGGTTAATAGGATTCATAGAATAATAATGCTTAAATATTATCAGAAGTTATCCTGCAAGCCCACTGATAGTACAGGCCAACTGAGGACAATCGAAAGGCTGCTATAACGCCGTGTCAAACTACCAAACTCGATGTTTCAATAGCCTGAATACAGAACCGTGGCAGATCAGAAACGATTGGACATTAAATGTACGTAATCCAGTGGCTATCAGGCATCCACTGCCGGCGTGCTTTGGTGCTTTCAATAGGGCTACATTAGGCTATAGCCAGGTTAATTTACATTAGGTCGAACTCCTGTCACAAAGTATCCTAATGCATTTATATTCGATGTAGGTGTTGCAAGTCTACTCATACCGTCAGGTCAGCTGCTGATTTCTTGACCAGTTCGCAAATTGACTTCAATTTTCACACCCCGACGTTTCAAAAGCTGTCGTTTGACCTGAAATACCCCCAGCCAGAATGGGAGAATACATGATAGCGGAGAATTCAGATACATTGCATGTCTCGATATTATATCTACGGCGACCCTGGAGGGACAATTTAATTCAGCGGCACTATGATAAGTGGTTGCGGTACATGTTTATCAGATCGACGTGTCGTTACACTGTAACCATTCGATCGAAATGTTGTTACATTGTAACTACCCACCCTGTTAATAGAGGTGTATTCATAATTCGCTTTCCACAATGAAATAAAAACGCATTACAGCACTTTATAGCCTATTTAGGTTTATAGAATTATAGTCCAAAATAATCTTAAAGTTACATTGGCTACTTCAAAATATGACTGATATGCTTTCAATCGGCTAGGCCACCTGCACAGCGCACGATACATTTATTTTGCCTACTTAGACAATAGTCTGCGTGACAAAATTGTATTCAAATTTGGGGAAGACTATCCAGATGTTCCGGGCAGCGCTTGTGAATTAAACAAAAGCCTAGTCTGTGTGTGTGAAGACAGACGAGCAACAAACACTACTCCATATATAAATACTCGTTGACTGGCTAATGACATGCATCAGTTGTAGCCTAATTCTGATGCAAACTGTAGCCTACACAGCGGATGTTCGAAAAGCACACATTCATCTTCCGATTCTGCCCCAAAATGATTTGACATCCGGCCACATTATCAAGCCTTTATATCGGACCGCCATTAGTCTGAACAACAAACACCAACTCAAGAGGGCTTATAAAAAAACAATTTGACTAAGTCAACAATAGTCAGGCAACGTGAGTTTCTTATTGAGAGACGAATGAACAGTCTAGCGACTTATTGAATGTCTGTCTACAAACGGACGTTTTTTCGACAGCATTTTTCCCCCTGCACCGGAATATCGATGTTTCAAAGAGGGACATAAAAATGAGGCAACATACCTCATACGCAGGTCGGCAAACAGAAATGTTATTTTCCAACACTCCACTGGTGCATTCCTCTCCAACTGAGTTCGCGCGGGTGTAGTCGGTTTTCTTCTACCTGCGAGCGGGGTCAAACGGATGCAACGCGTGCCCTGGAATGACCTGACGAAGCGAGTATGCGAGAAAGTCTGGGTTAACAAACTTCAACATGGACCCGGGAAAACGTACTGTAGCTACTGACAACTGCAGTGCTCGGATTAATCGCTATGGGGAATCAGAGAGCTGTTGTTTGAATCCCTGTCAACCAGGAACCAAACCAAGCCTCGCCCCTACTAGCCTACATCTCTGTGTCTGCTGCAAAAATTAACATAAAAAACATTTCTTCTGATCATGTAGTGTAGTCTAAATTGAAAATATGCACTTTCATACAGTTATAACTTTAACAATATTGACTTCACTTACTCCCAAAATAATATTATTGTGTCTGTGTCTGACTATGTGTGTGTGTGTTATTTCATAGCATCAGAATGCTCCTGTCCTCAACTACATACATGGCTCCACCACTGAATAAACAGTAGTAGGTTTACTTGTAATGTCATTGATCCAATTTCTCTCTCTTGGACCTTGACCTGGTTGGAAGAATCCCCCCCCAACTGTGAGGCGAATTAGAGGCAGAATCCATCATGGGCTACGTCCCAAACTGCAACCTATTTTGACCAGAACCCTGGTCAAAAGTAGTGCAATACATTGGGAATATGATGCCATTTGGGAGTGGCCATGGTGCTATAAAGAAACAATTGCAGAAAATCATGGCTACTGTACCAACATAAACAACTTGCACTCAGCTGCCATCGCCAAGTTAAATCCATTTTCCCTTTTTGGCTTCTTATAACATGTTACAACAGCACTAAACACCCCCTATCTATTCATAGTAGGGGTGTATTTCAAACACATGACTGGGCTTAGGCTATGATAAAGTTCTATCTACTTTATTGCCACAAGTGTAGGCTTAGGCTATGATAAAAGCTATATTATCAAACAATCACACGAGAAGGCATGAGTAGACTTAGGCTATGATAAAAGCTATATTATCAAACAATCACACGAGAAGGCATGAGTAGACTTAGGCTATGATAAAAGCTATATTATCAAACAATCACACGAGAAGGCATGAGTAGACTTAGGCTATGATAAAAGCTATATTATCAAACAATCACATGAGTAGACTTAGGCTATGATAAAAGCTATATTATCAAACAATCACACGAGAAGGCATGAGTAGGCTTAGGCTATGATAAAAGCTATATTATCAAACAATCACATGAGAAGGCATGAGTAGACTTAGGCTATGATAAAAGCTATATTATCAACCAATCACATGAGAAGGCATGAGTAGACTTAGGCTGTGATAAAGGTGGTTCCTACTGTAATCTACCTGGTTTAGTGCTAGGTAGTGGTTGTCTTTCTTTAATGTCCGATATGTCCCAACCGTGCCATGATGTTTTACTTGGGGCCACTCCAAGTGTGTTGTAGTGCATCCAGCTATACTGATCAGTCCCAGTCAAGTATCTGTGGCATAGCACTGTCTGTCTGTCAGGCAGGCAATATTTCAGACACCAGTCAGTGGGGTTATCAGCTCAAACAGGTGCCCCTCCATTCATAATGATATCATCGGTGTCAACATGTCTCATTGATGACAGGTTATTGGTCGTTTTTGGTGCCGTTGTAACTGCCATCGTTAAGAGGATGTTTTGGACACTTGTGTAAAATGTGTGTGTGCCTGTGATTTTTTTCTTTCTTCTCAGAGGACAATAATTATATTATTTTCTAACGTATGCCTCATTGGTGCGGCAGGTAGCCTAGTGGTTAGAGCGTTGGACTAGTAACCAAAAGGTTGCGAGATCGAATCCCCGAGCCGACAAGGTAAAAATCTGTCGTACTACCCCTGAACAAGGCACTGTAACCCACTGTTCCTAGGCTGTCATTGAAAATAAGAATTTGTTCTTAACTGACTTGCCTAGTTAAATAAAGGTTACAAAATTTAAATACAAGTGGTTTTGATTTGGCCAACAATCTTTCTGCTCTCAGTGGCATATATGTTTCGAAATACTCTCACTCACTCACTCACTCAGTTATAAAACAGCTACCCCGGATACCTTCTCTAAACATGCAGTCCTTGCCTGGCTGTGCCTGTGCAGGACCTGAGCCAAGCACTAGGGAATACAGTAGTCTGCTCTCTAGCTCTATCTGCTGTCTTATGCGTCAGTGACTTTGAGCATCAAAGATGCATGTCTTTGAACAGAATCTACATTCCTATATGTTTCTGAAAGGAAGGGCTCACCATTAATGTGCCTAAACTGAATGAACTTCATAATCCATTCCTCTCAGGAATTTCAACAGAGAGATGGTCACAAGGAGGGAGAGTAAATTAAGTGGTGTTTTATGGTGCGGGAAACTGGGAACATTGGAGAGAGCAACCAAACAATCCCAAAGTTATTTTGCTTTGGCCTGAGGAAAAGCATGCAGGCTCTCTTAAACTTCCAATTATGACATCCTTCAGTATTGGATAAATTCTTAGTCGATAGAAATAGTAACATTTAATTATATTTATTTATTTCAACTTAATTAAACCAGAAAAGACCGTTGAGGTTGGGAACCTACTTTCTCATATCCTACTTCTTTGTTAATTGCTAAAATAAATGGTCCTATAGAATTACAAAGCACCCCATATTTTTAGCAGTATACTGTTGGTTCTTGACCTCCGTAAAAACATAAACAAATAGTGGTTTGCCTGCTGTGTATATTGTGGTGTTGAAGACTCTCCAGCCATGCTAAGGAGGGCTACAGTAGCAGTTGTGCCCAGATTGCAGTGTGGACTCAGCAGACCTAGGTTCAAATATGATTTGAAATCAGACATTTGGGAGGATACAGCAGCAGAGAGAGTGAGGGAGGATCAGACTAAAGGCGGGACACAGGGAGAGAGCAGCGGGCCAAACCACACAACCTCTCACATCCACACAGAGAAAAAGGCCATTGGACAGCAATTGCATTCTGTCTGTCTGTCTGTCTGTCTGTCTGTCTGTCTGTCTGTCTGTCTGTCTGTCTGTCTGTCTGTCTGTCTGTCTGTCTGTCTGTCTGTCTGTCTGTCTGTCTGTCTGATGTTGGATACTGCAGTCAGTAGCCTATACCAATAAATTTAATGACCTAATGACAGCTGTTGATATATTTTACTAGGGTAATAATGTCTTTATATGTCTCTATATGGTTTACTACCATGGTGACTTGAATGTTTTGGTGGTTTTCTTTGGAACCAAGCTTGAGTGGTAGAGAGGTTTCCCCCTTTTTGTTATTTTAAACAGAAAAAATTCTGAATAATATTGGAAATGTGATCCAACTCCTGTACTGTATGGGCAATGGTCAAAAGTAATGCCCTATATAGGGAATAGGGTGCCATTTGGGATTGGCTTTAGTGGATAAACCAAGAAGACCTGCGATTGCAATCCAACTTGGACTTAGGTAACCTCTCTCATCCATAGAATGCTAGACGCTGCCCAGAACCATGCAGTTTATCAGGTGTTGTGCTGTTTTCAGGTGAGTGCTGTTTTGTGAACTGATAAACTTCCCTAATTTATTCAGGTCACCACACAAAGAAATGCTGGTTTAAAAATAACACTGCGCTGGGTAAATAGTGGACAGAACACACTTAAGGTTATTTTTAGTTGGGTTATTGAGCTATGATCCACCAGCTCAGATCAGAAGACTGGAGGGGTGGCTTAGCTTTCAGATATTATTTTTATTAAATTTTTGGAATTTGACCCTTTTTTCTCCCTAATTTCGTGGTATCCAATTGTTTAGTAGCTACTATCTTGTCTCATCACTACAACTACCGTACGGGCTCGGGAGAGAGGAAGGTTGAAAGTCATGCATCCTCCGATACACAACCCAACCAAGCCACACTGCTTCTTAACACAGCGCGCATCCAACCCGGAAGCCAGCCACACCAATGTGTCGGAGGAAACACCGTGCCACTGGCAACCTTGGTTAGCACGCACTGCGCCCGGCCCGCCACAGGAGGCGCTGGTGCGCGATGAAACAAGGATATCCCTACCGGCCAAACCCTCCCTAACCCTGACAACGCTAGGCCAATTGTGCGTCGCCCCACGGACCTCCCGGTCGTGGCCGGTTACGACAGAGCCTGGGTGCGAACCCAGAGTCTCTGGTGGCACAGCTGGCGTTAGCCACTGCGCCACCCGGGAGGCCCCTCAGATACTATGTTTGGCCACCCGTGAGAGTAAATATCATTCAGGTAAATATGTTGTGTTTTATTGTCAACACATCTTAAATGCGCACGGACACTTTGGTAGCTAAATTTTAATTTCTGGTGTAGAAACACAACATGATGAACAGGATTGACATTTACTCTCACGGGTGACCAAAAATACCTATCTGAAAGCCACGCCCCAATAGGCCTTGCCTCCTGAAAATAACCTATGTACTGTATTAAATTAAAAAAGACCCATCTGCTGTGTTAACCCAGCATGAAAGTAAATAAAAACCCAACTGATCGTTAAATTAACCCATGTTTGGGTCATCTAAAGGCATGGCCTATTGAAGGCATGGCTTTCAGATAGTTATTTTTGGCCACCCATGAGAGTAAGTCTTCATTATGCTAGCAGATACCCATAGACTTTCAGTCATTAAGCTAACGCTAGTTAGCATTGGCTCGTGAAACTACGTCTAACTTCCTTTATAATGGACACAGAGACATAAAAACAAGTTCATCTGACTCTGGGGAAGTAGATAAAGGGTCCTTTAAGTTTGTACACTGCAAATGTAAAATTTCCTTCAATATTTGTGGACATTACATATTTTAATATGATACCCTATATATACAAAAGTATGTAGACACCACTTCAAATTAGTGGATTTGGCTATTTCATGCTGACAGTTGTATAAAATTGACAGTAGAATGGTCTTACTGAAGAGCTCAGTGACTTTCAACGTGGCACTGTTGAAAGATGCCACCTTGCCAACAAGTCCGTTCGTAACATTTCTGCCCTGCTGGAGCTGCCCCGCACAACTGTAACTGCTGTTATTGTTAAGTGGAAACTTCTAGGAGCGACAACGGCTCAGCCGTGAAGTGGTAGGCCACACAAGCTCACAGAATGGGACAGCCGAGTGCTAGCACCTGCAAAACACCAGTCTCAACGTCAACAGTGAAGAGGCGACTCCGGTGTTTTGCGGGTATTATTTAATGAAGCTGCGAGTTGAGGACTCGTGAGGTGTCTGTTTCTCAAACTAGATACTCTAATTTACTTGTCCTCTTGCGCAGTTGTGCACAAGGGCTTCCCACTCCTCTTTCTATTCTGGTTAGGGCCAGATTGCGCTCTTCTGTGAAGGGAGTAGTACACAGCGCTGTACGTGATCTTCAGTCTCCTGGCAAATTCTCGCATGGAATAGCCTTCATTTCTCAGAACAAGAAAAGACTGACGAGTTTCAGAAGAAAGTTCTTTGTTTCTAGTTGCCAGTTGGAACAGAGCCGGAATGCCATTCTAGTACTTCTATTTCTATGGTGTTGTTGTCTGTCTGAGGAGGAAGAGGCATGGAGGGATACAGGTATCAGTCCAGGGTCTTAGAGCTTGTTAATTAAACTTGTACCCCAGATGTCTCACTTCTGTTACTCCCTCATTGTTCTATTGTTTCCCCTCTGTCCGATTTAGATATGTACCAGGATCTCTGGGACACATGGTATCCAACTCTTGTGAGCTGATCCAAGTGCAATGTATGAGTTCCGGCCTTTTACTTGCCAAACCGAGGTGCAAACCTTCGACAACAACAACACTTTGTACTCCCGAATACCTTGCCAAAACCATGGTCTTGGTTGGCCAATGGTGACACTTTGTCAGATCTGCTACACTAGCACAATTCCTGACAGTCATTCACTCCATTTTGCCTTTGCACTTGTTGTCAATACGGCTGATTCCAGTACTAACTTTACTTCATAGCCTTCTTGGATGTCCTGGTCTCACATCTTCATATTAATGTTTTATTACCCATCAAGACAAGTACTAAATGGGAAATTCACAAGTAGCAGTAGTTGAGTCTTTGAGGCCCTGGGGGCCTTCATTACACACAGAGTGTCTATGAATCTAGGCTCCCCACCCTTTCACCTCTTCACCAACGTCTGTCTGCCTAACACAATGTGACAAGTATGAGTTTGAGAGAGAAAGTAGAAGAAACATAAATTCTGCCTGCTGACAAAAACACCATCTCTCTACCCTGGAGTCCCCTGAATCCGGTCTAGAAGAACTTTCCCTTTGTGTGTGTGTGTGTGTGTGTGTGTGTGTGTGTGTGTGTGTGTGTGTGTGTGTGTGTGTGTGTGTGTGTGTGCGTGTGTGTGTGCGTGTGTGCGTGTGTGTGTGTGCAGATTTCAGTCAAAGTGCCATGCAGTAATGTGAAATACAAATAGGCTAATCTGCTAGGTTAGGTGACCTTGTGAACCCTGCCTCTGCCTGATCCACAGTCCCCCTATGAATTAAGGATGGGTGCTGCAGCAGCGGAGTACACACACACACACACACACACACACACACACACACACACACACACACACACACACACACACACACACACACACACACTGAATGCCCTCTCCCTCTGGCGACCACAACGTTGTCCTGGGAGCTGTTGCCCACCGTTAAAATCAACATGGAGGCTTCTAGACCAATTCACACAGACACGTGACACACACACACACACACACACACACAATCAATAATGTACGGACACATTTTACAGTTCACTGTAAAGGGGAACGTAGGTTAACTTGGGTGACCCTTCAGGTAAATGGCATCATTACTATATATAATATAATGTTTGCACTTAAAAATGCTATTGTTCACAGTACCATGCCACATTATAAGTACTGTATCATGTCTACTACACTGTAATTACATTGCATGTGCGTATGTAACTACCATATAAATACATCGTTTTACAATATTGGAGGACTGTAGTTTTGATATGATTTAAGACTATAAGCAGAGGACACACCCAGTCTTTAGGGCCAACAGAGCTTTGTTTTCAGCCCGGGTCAAGGCCTCTACAAACACACACGCACACACACACCCACTCCAAGTGTAGTTCTGTTCTGATAAGTGGTCACAGTGTGAAGGAACTCAGAACACACAGGGCTGGCCAGTTGAAGATGAAGAACCAGATCCAGTTTTGCTCTGGATTTCAAAGTCCTCCTCTTTCTCCACTCTGCTCTCCAGACCAAATCCCAATAGCTGGCCAGAGAGTTTCAACACACAAGCAGTCAATTCAGCATTTCACACCGCCTGCTACACTGTCACTAAGGACCCAGGAAGGGATCCTGGTTTCGACCACCATATTCAAGAAGTGATTAATAGGACGTTGCTGGTGGTCCTGTGTGCGTGTGCATTTGCGTGCATCCGTCCATCAGTGTGTGTGTGTGTGTGTGTGTGTGTGTGTGTTGCTGGAATTTGCTTACAATGGTGAGATGTACTGTAGGAGGGACACTTTATAGCAGAGTTCTACGGCAATGTCTTGTCCTCCATCCCACAAACATGTTGACACGCTTGCACTGAGGATGTGAAGGCAGTTGCGAAACATTTGTTCCTGAAAGATTATTGGTAATTTCAACTGTATTATTTAATTGGTAAGGGGCTTTCCAGGGCTTGAAATCCAGCCAAATTATGTAACACGCAACCATCTACTCCCATCTAGTGCTGATATACAAGTACTGCATCTTCAGTACAACGTGCCAGTGGAATATATTCACAAATATTTGATACTGTATAACGCAAAACAACAGTTTTTCTAGAACAATTTCTAGAACGGAATACAACATATCTATGTTAAGTTCTAGAATTCCTAATGGGCTACTAGTAACATAATCATTTAGATTTGACCTAACTGATGTCTTGAATGAAGACGAATTCTTCCAGAGCTTGAGCTACATTACAGTAACAGCTGCATTTCCTGCTTTCCTGTAATTCCATCATTTAGATAACCTGTACTGTCCTCAGTGACTGTACACCATTTCATCACTAGAGGGAGTGCTGGTATTTCATATGGATCCCATCATCATCACAATATATCATTCCAACATTATGACCATGATGATTCTGTTATAATGCTATAGCTACCGTTTACAGGGACTGTCTGTCTGGTATTATCTGTTCTGTGTTATTGTTCTTCACTCTGCCCTGAGTTTGACCTCAGTAGTACCTTCCAGCTGTGTGTGTGTGTGTGTGTGTGTGTGTGTGTGTGTGTGTGTGTGTGTGTGTGTGTGTGTGTCTGTGTGTGTGTGTGTGTGTGTGTGTCTGTGTCTGTGTCTGTGTGTGTGTGTGTGTGTGTGTGTGTACTCACAAATGGATTGAACTGTCTCAGGAAGTCTCATGAACATAAATTCAACACTGTCTGCTGTCACAGATAAGAAATCATAGACCTAAAGTACACAACACACACAAACACACACACACACACACACACTATGGTTGCTGAACATACAAAGTCATCCATCTTCAATGAGAGGTGTTGTTCTCATCAAAAAACTTTTGACCAATATCATCAACTAAAGGCCGTGTCAGGTATGAGGGAACCCCCCCATAGGGACCAATGGAAAATATAGAAAAAACATTCCTGAATGAATGGGGATGGCTGACGGATGGATGAATGTGTACGTCTAGATGATGAGAATGAAAGATAAATGATACCCTTTTGGAGGGAATATTCCCAGTCAATGCCTTTAGCTTTTCTGATGAATTCTTCATTTTTTGGTCATTTATTTCAGTCCTAATCTCATGGGTTCTTCAGTGGGCGGGTAAGATGTGTGTGTGTGTGTGTGTGTGTGTGTGTGTGTGTGTGTGTGTGTGTGTGTGTGTGCGTGCGTGCATATATTGCATTCACTGAGAATGCACGTAGGTCCTAGGATATTCAGCTGACCTACTCTCTACAAGACACTGACCCAGTAGGTCTTTCTGCTGACTCCTTACCATACATACTGTACTCTAACTATGTGTCCGTGTTTTCATTTTCTCACAGAGAGAAACCAGCAAGACTCCCATTAACGTCTCACAGTGCTGCCATCCATCCATCTGTCAACTGAGGCATGAAATGGGGAAGATAACTTTGGTGTGGTTCCCAGGAGGGGTAAGTCTGTCCAGTCGTGCTGCACCATTCCAATCACCAACATAATTACAAAAGGTCTATTTGGAGGGAGAAGATTTCCCTCAGACAGCAGTGGTTTTGATAGATGTGTTCTGGTGCAGGTTCCCCCCCACATGTTGTGAAAATGAGTTGGAACACTTATCAGCTCATCTGTTTTTTTTTCTCACCACAGTATATATTTATAAGATCACATCTTTTTTTGATCCCTCTCAGAGTGTGAAGTCAGCAAGCTAGCTCTAATGTCTTTCTATTTTCAGATTGGTGGGCATCTATGGCACACACACACGCAGGCACACACACACACACACACACACGCACGCACACACGCAGGCACGCACGCACACGCACGCACACACACGCACACGCACGCACACACACACGCAGGCACGCAGGCACGCACGCACACACGCAGGCACGCACGCACACACACACGCACGCACACACACACACACGCACACACACGCACACGCACGCACACACGCAGGACACGCACGCACGAACGCAGGCACGCACGCACACACACACACACGCACGCACGCACGCAGGCACGCACGCACACACGCACGCACGCACACACGCAGGCACGCACGCACACACACACGCACGCACGCACGCACGCACACACGCACGCACGCACACACGCACGCACACACACACGCACGCACGCACGCACGCAGGCACGCACGCAGGCAGGCACGCACGCACACGCACGCACACACACACGCAGGCACGCACGCGCACACACACACGCGCGCACGAACGCACGCACGCACGCACACACGCACGCACGCACGCACACACGCAGGCACGCACGCACACACACACACACGCAGGCACGCACGCACACACACACACACGCACGCACACACACGCACGCACGCACGCACACACACACACATTATCAATGTGTTTGCCTCAGACACACTGTTCAGGATCAATGCCCACTCTGTCATGATGGAGCTCTGAGGGCTCTTATTCTACTCCATTGTAAATACTCCCCCCCTTACTAGCTCTGACTTAGCTGATAGATACGTTATTGAAGAAAAAATGTCCTTAATATGACTGTGGTATGTGGTTGTCCCGCTAGCTGTCTTAAGATGAATGCACTAACTGTAAATCTCTCTGGATTAGAGCGTCTGCTATATGACTAAAATGTAAATGTAAATTGGTCGATGGAGAGGCCAGGACCTAATGGCTGGAGGCTGCCAAAGACTCTGCACTCCAGATGAGTAATTATTGAGCTCAGATGAGAGGATAAACTGGTGGCTCATCCTGGCTTAGTGAGTGTAGTGGATACTGTAGAGGCTTAGTGAGTGTAATGGATACTGTAGTGGAGGCATGCTATAATTGTAACTGTCTGCTCTGACTACCGTAGGAGAACAAGATATACTAAGAGGGTTTTTGTTTAGGAAAGCTTGTATGTACCAGAGACATCTTGCAGATTCTGCATCTCACACCTACACACACACACACACACACACACACACACACACACACACACACACACACACACACACACACACACACACACACACACACACACACACACACTTTAAGTACCACAGCAATGCAATGGGTCCCCTGTTGGATATTTGGATCAATATAGATGACACACACACACACACACACACACACACACACACACACACACACACACACACACACACACACACACACACACACACACACACACACACACACTCTGGGTTGAAATATCACCTTAGTCTGCTCATCTGCATCCCCCAGCCTGTAATGATCCTGCACTGGTAATGCTGCTGTGGTGTGTGTGTGACAGAGAGACTAACTGAGTGTCAGGGCTGTGTGAATAAAGCCACTCTGGTAATTGTCTGGTTCAGTTGTGAATGGGAAAGATATAGAGCAGTGAGTTGATAAGGTGTCAAAGAGAGGAGGTCCCCCACTTCTCGCTCTCTCCCTGTATCTCTACATCTATATCTCTCCCTTTTCTCTCTCTTTCCCTCTATTGCTCTCCCTGCTCTCTCTCTCTCCCTTCATCGCTCTTCCTCCTCACTCTCTATCGCTTTCCCTTTTTTCCTCCTCTCCCCAGCAGGCCTCTCCCTCCATCGCTCTCTCTTCTCTCTGCCTGTCTGCAGAGGAGTCGACAGACAATATCTATGTGAAGAAGAATGTACATTCAGCCCCCGGTGCTGCAGATAACATATTTTTCCACTGAATGAAGCAGGGTAGGGAGAGGTGGGGGAGGAGGCTAGAGGAGGAGAGGGGGAACATTAACACGATAACGACACACGCTCCAATCTTTCAACTGGACTTCATAATAACGCCATAAGCTTCTTTGGAGGGTGTGTGATGCTGTTACTGAGTAGGATTCCCAGGTTACTCCCCTCTGCTGCAGGGTTAACCCAAACTGAGAATAATATATTACTTTCTGCCCTGCCCTGCCCTGCAGTAGTTGAGTACACTATACTGTCTAATTATCTTGGGGACAATGGCTTGTTGCCAGGAGGAAGTGTCTTAGTTCTGATATTGAGTCAATGATTTATGCTGGTTAGACATGGATGAGGCATGAAATCAGTCTGGGCATCTCAAAATGGCCATCTTGGCAGAAAGATGAATGGCTTTTCTGATTCTAAAAAAGTTGGATAATGTGATAGACTCATTTGACTTGTGATGGCTAGACTATATGTAAAAGAATGAAAGCATGTTTATTTAGAACATTTCTGAGGTACACTTAGAAAAAAGGGTTCTAAACGGGTTATTTGGCTTTCCCCTTAGGATAACTATTTTTGCTTCCAGGTAGAACCCTTTTACGTTCTAGATAGCACCTTTTTTCTATGTAAAGATAGCTGCCATTTTATACACAGTATGAAGATTAACCGTTACTTTGCATAGTTTTCTGACAAAAACGTAGGAAGTACAGCTTTTCAGACGTATTCCTCTGTGTATCCTTTGGTCCATGGGTATCCACAGAGGTCGGTGTTGGATAACCCTGCCCGTAAATGTGTTTAAGCAGTTAATGTCAATAACCTAACATATTTTTGAATTGATGCGTAACATACATTTACAGCCTTTGACTTGCCGCCGATTGAATAAACAGTTCGTAAGAGCCGAGCAACCTTTGTACGCTATGTCTGGCTGCTGATGTAAGACATCAGGGAAAGGCGATGAGCTTGCGATTTACAGTCATCTATATAAACGCCCGCGCCCCTAAATATTTATGTCTTAACCGTGTCAACTGAACAAGCGCTTAAATCATTAAACTGGAGGTTCCTGTCTACCACGTACAGCCTGACTCCAGACAACCTTGTGCACCTGCCCCTGACTCGGAGGAACTGCTGTCTCGCGCTCAGCATCTGCAAACCGTCGATAGGTCGGTGCTCGCGCCAGAAATCATAAGCACCAGTTTACCTCGTGCTCTAGACTGTCGCTGATCCGTAGGAAGGGTCGTGCTTTCAGGCAAAGGTGAGACCGGAGGTGAACAACGCGCCAACTGACAAAAACAGCCTATTACCCGGAAAATAAATGATACAAGGATGACATCTGTGGCGGGGGGCTGCCGGTAAGTTATTTAAAACGATGTCAAATGTGCCTCTAGCCTGTGTCAACGTTCTAAAGACTACTATGTTTCTAGCATAAATAGCCTTTGTGGACTTTGTGGACCCCCAAAGTGTCGTTAGAAGGTGAATTAAACAATTCTCTTCAGTTATTTACTGAGGTCGTACTGTTTAACAGCGTGTCAGCTGTGATGATGATGTCTAAATATGCCCGTCGTGGAGATGTGTGTAGGTGGGTGCTCAGCCTGTCGTGTCGGTCCACACCCGTTGAAGGAAACTAAACTGAAGTAGGTCACAGTATGCTCTCGGGAGGCTTTCTTTGATATACCTGATGATATCTGATAGTTGCTGCGTCTGGAATAGGGCGAATAGCCTATGCCTGGCTTGAGTCGAAGTAGGCTAGTCTGACATTTCTGTTGTTGTTGTTAATGACATCACATGCAGTTGCTTAGTGTTGTCTGCAGTATGGACATTTTTGTTATGATACAGTTTGTTTTGTTGATGATGATGATGATGATGATGAGTAGACAAAAAGTATCTTCCAGTTCCTCAGCAGTGGCCAACTGTATAGTTACAGTCATAAATGATAAGAGTAACGGTATAGTAATACAGCTTCACTGCCTGACGTTTTTACATGATTCCTTTGGAAATCTCTATTGCAGACAAGCAGGCCAAGTGCTCCAACTAGGGCTCATTATTGGATCTGAGGAGCTTGTTAGATGTTTATCAATCAAGCAATCCAATTGATTTATAAAGCCTTTCTTACATCAGCTGAGGTCACAAAGTGCTGTACAGAAACCCAGCCTAAAACTGCATCCGTGTTGTATAATACGACATGGATAAATGGATGTCAGAAAGATGAAAAAAAAGATCATTTTTGAGGGACTCTTCTAGGTGCTTCTCATCAAAGTGTAACTGCCTGTATAAAGGATGCAACCGTGTTAGAAACACAGAAATATAACCCATGTGCGGCATAATCAACACAGAACATGTGAGATCTCTGACCTGACACAATTCAGAGATGTAAAGGCATCTTTGCAAGAAGCATCTCTCCCTCTCACCCCCCCTCTCTTTCTCTCTCTTTTTCGCAGTCTCTGTTGCTATCCCTGTCTTTCTCTCCCTCTCCCTCTCTCTTTCTTTCACCTCTTTCTCTTCCTTTCTCTCATTTCCCCCTCATTTCTCACCCTCTCATTTCCCCCTCTCCCACCCTCATGCTCTCTCCCTCTCACCCCCCTCTCTCTCCCTCTTTTTTTCTCCGTCTCTGTTGCTCTCCCTGTCTCTCTCTCACTCTCCCTCTCTCTTTCTTTCACCTCTCTCTCTTTCTCTCATTTCCCACTCATTTCTCATCCCCCTGCCCGCCTGCTGGGTAAAAATGTCATTTGAGGCAGCAGCATTACTGTACCTGTATCAGACAGGCAGGCAGTCTCTTCCCTCTCTTCCTCCTGCAGGCTAGGCATGGCTTGGCGCTAGCTGCTCTCCTTTTCAAAGCTAATTTCCAATGCCTTTCATGCCTGCTGCTGAAAGCCTTTGATGTTTCTCTTACTGATGCAGCACTGACCACACTCTGCAATATGTTAATGCTCTGATTGATTTAGGAAGAGTTTAATTAACACGCTAAAATGTTAGGATCTCTTTCTCAACGGCAGTGTTCTTAAGAGTATTGTATTCTGTGGAGTACAACAGAATAAAACTTCAGAACTTTGGGCTCAAAGAATGATGTGAAATTATATTCAAGCAGCTCCATGGTGGAATTCTTCTTAGAATTTTTGTGTGGTATCATCCAACTTCGTTCTGCGAGCCAAGCAGATTGCAAACCTTGGCAGGTTGGTAATGAAGATATTGTTTATCTGTGATAATGATTAAGACTTTAGCCTTGCAATATTAATGAGATGAAGAAATATATCAAAGGAGTAAACCTTGTAGATGAAATAGACTGGAGTCCTCCCTAACATTAATAATGTTGTTCATTTTATCAGCAGTTCAATGACGGCTTGCCTTTTTTATTCATTACTTTTATGTGTAGCCTTGTACCTAAATCAAAGCTTTGTAATATTTACATTCCTCTTCATTATTTATTATTTACATTATTCAAATAAATTCACACGGCATTTCTTTTTAAATATTAGAGGTAGGGTGCATTTTTCAGACATTAATACTATATAAAGAAAATGAAGGGAAGAGAAATGTGACATGTATAGATTCTTCAATCTTGTATTCACTCCATATCCTCAATGTATCTCAAAGATACAAATGATAAGAGAGTTATATATTGGTTATAATCTACTACAATACGCATTTAGTCATGTGATAACCAGGACCAGTCAGTAGGTGGCAAAGTGCTCTCAGGGATAAAAACTGATCCATCAAAAGTTAATGTTTTTCTTCATGACACTTTGTTAAAGGCCCCTTTCATTTGTTACTCGGCTGCTATTTCTCTCTCTCTCTCTCTCTCTCTCTCTCTCTCTCTCTCTCTCTCTCTCTCTCTCTCTTTGTCTCTCAGTCTCTCTCTCTCTCTCTCTCTCTCTCTCTCTCTCTTTGTCTCTCGGTCTCTGTCTCTCTCCCCCCCCCCTCTCTCTCTCTCTCTCTCTCTCTCTCTGACTCTCGGTCTCTCTCTCTCTCTCCTAAAAACTGATCCATCAAAAGTTAATGTTTTTCTTCTTGACACTTTGTTAAAGGCACCTTTCATTTGTTACTCTGCTGCTATTTCTCTCTCTCTCTCTCTCTCTTTCTTTGTCTCTCGGTCTCTGTCTCTCTCTCTGTCTCTCTCTCTCTCTCTCTCTCTCCTCTCTCTCTCTCTCTCCTCTCTCACCTCTCTCTCTCTCTTTCTCTCTCTCCTCTCACCTCTCTTTCTCTCCTCCCTCCCCTGACACTTTCGTTTTGTTCTGCAGTTAATGTGTTGCCTCTCCTCTGTTGTCTCTTTATGTTAACCTTTATATATACACACGTGACTTAGACCTCATAAGGAATTTATGTCTCTTCTCTCACACACTACAAGCCAGGATTGTCAATGCACGAACACCAACCGTTTGTGTCCTTATCTGTAATATGTGTTTGCATTTGACCTTATGTTCATTTGACCTTATTTTGTTGGACGGTGGATCTGTTGTTCACCCACGAACAGGGTTGTGTAGGTTACTTTCTAAATGTAATCCGTTACAGTTACTAGTTACCTGTCCAAAAATGTAATCCGTCACGTAACTTTTGGATGACCTAAACTCAGTAATCAATAACATAACTTTTGAATTGCCCAAACTCAGTAACGTAATCTGATTACATTCCATTACTTTTAGATTACTTTTCCCTTAAGAGGCATTAGAAGACAAAAATGTATGTTACCAATTGAACAACATCTACTGCAGGATAAATCAATGTAAAAGTTTACATAGCTGGCCATATGTGGATGTTAAATTTTACTTTATGGGTTGGTTATGTAGGCTTCTTCTAACCCATTGCTTTCTACATATAATAATACGATTAAATTATATCTTTATATTAAAAACCGAGTCTATCAGAATTCCAGTCATTCCAATAAATGTTATACCCCTTGATCTTCAAGAATAGGACTTTGAAATATGGAAGTATGGATTGGCCAAATTGTTTTACCTGAGCATAACCCCAAAACTAAGGACTTATTAGCCAGTCCTACTCTGTTGTTTATGATTTTGTTGTCATGGAGGACTGATTGGGCTCATTGATTCGAGTTGAAAAATAAATGCTGCGCTCATGGAATGGAATGCTTTGAGCACTACTGAAGAAAAACGCCCCACTTGTATTCCATAGGCTTGGATCCACACTGTGCAACTGTTGCAAGAGCGCAATTTTCACTGGCTGTCCAACTGGTTTCAAAAACAATGATTGATAGGCAGTTTAAACTTCTTGAATTCAACCATTATTGGATTCAAATACACATTTAGATGTGTGAACAGTCATCCACAACAACCACAATCCATAAAGCTCAAACAGCTGAATGAGAGAGCAGCAGTGTGATTCACATCAATGCACTATGTAGATATCAATAATAAGTGATATCCGTATCGCCGTAGACTAAACCACTGCTGTCATCCTTACCTTCAAGCGTTTATTCAAGTTGGATCATCTTTGGATGCCGACAGCAGTCACACCATTAGAAGACATAGCTTGGACTGTAGCCTACAAAAACCTATTCCTGCTCTTTTCCCGCCATCCATCAGACTCAATCAGGTGGAACAAACTTGTGCCTTTTTTCAGTACTGGTTTGAATGTCATTGAGAAAACAGAAGTGTCAACTATTTTTTTCCCGCAAATATCGTTTCTGGATTTAAAGGTAATCCTCGAAGTAATTATCTAGTTTTTCAATAGTATCTGTAATCTGATTACAATATTTTAGCTGGTAACGTAACGGATGACAGTTACCGTTTTTTGTACTCCCTTACATGTCATCCGTTACTCCCCAACTCTGCCCACGATCATAAAGTAAATGGCATAAGTATAATACTCGAAAGCACAATTTATAGTCCAATATTTAGGGGAAGTGGGATTGGGGGGCAAGTTTTTAAATTGTGCAGTATTTAGCAATCATAATAAGATTCTGGTAGCAGCAGTTGTGATGAGTGTGTGTGTGTGTGTGAGTGCATGTGTGCTAAGGTGCGGAGAATTAGAGCAAGTGGTCAGTCCAGTTCAAGTGTTCAGCAGTCTGATGGCTTGTAGTTAGAAACTGTCTCTGAACCTGTTGGTATCAGACCTCATGCTCCGTCTGCCCAATGGTAAGTGAGTGAACAGCTCGTGGCTGGGATGTTCGGGTCCTTGATGATGCTGCGGGCCTTCCTCAGGCACCGTTTCAAGTAGATGTCCTGGATGGGTGGGAGCACGGTCCCAGTGATGTACTGGGCCGTCTTCACCACCCGCTGACGGGCTTTGCGGTCGTGGATGTAGCAATTCCCATACCAGGCAGTGATGCAAACGGTCAGGACACTCTCGATGGTGCAGCGGTAGTATTTGGGGAGGACCCGTTGTGGCATGCCGAATTTCTTCAGCCACCTTAGGATGTAGAGACACTGTTGCGCCCTCTTAACACGTGTGATGGTGTTGTTGGTCCATGTCAAGTCCTCGTGATGTGGACAGCGAGGAACTTAAAACTGTTGACTCTCTCTACTGCAGTCCCGTTGATATGGATCGGGGCATGTTCCCTCTGCTTCCTTAAGTCAACAATCAACTCCTTTGTTTTGCTGATGTTGAGGGAAAGGTTGTTGTCCTGGCACCACAATGTCAGCTCACTTACCTCCTCCCTGTAGGCTGACGTTATAGCCTTATTTTAAAATGGATTAAAAAAGAAACACACACACACACACAATAACCCATAATGACAAAGCGAAAACAGGTTTTTAGAAATGTTTGCAAATTGATAAAAAACAAGACAGAAATACCTCATTTACATAGATGTTAAGACCCTTTGCTATGAGACTCAAAATTGAGCTCAGGTGCATCCTGTTTCCATTGATCATCCCTGAGATGTTTTTACAACTTGATTGGAGTCCACCTGTGGTAAATTCAATTGTTTGGACATGATTTGGAAAGGCACACACCTGTCTATATAAGGTCCCACAGTTGACAGTGCATGTTAGAGCAAAAACCAAGCCATGAGGTCGCAGGAATTGTCCGTTGAGCTCAGAGACAGGATTGTGTCGAGGCACAGATCTGAGGAAGGGTACCAAAAAATGTCTGCAGCATTGAAGGTCCCCAAGAACACAAGAACACAGTGGCCTCATCATTCTTAAATGGATGAACTTTGGAACCACCAAGAGTCTTGCTAGAGCTGGCCGCCAAACTGAGCAATTGGGGGGAGAAGGGCCTTGTTCAGGGAGGTGACCAAGAACCCGATGGTCACTTTGACAGAGCTCCAGAGTTCCTCTGTGGAGATGGGGGAACCTTCCAGAAGGACAACCATCTCTGCAGCACTCCACCAATCAGGCCTTTATGGTAGCGTGGCCAGATGGAAGCCAGTCCTCAGTAAAAGGCACATGACAGCCCGCTTGGAGTTTGCCAAAAGGGACCTAAAGACTCTGAGACCATGAGGCACAAGATTCTCTGGTCTGATGAAACCAAGATTTAACTTCTTGGCCTGAATGCCAAGCGTCATGTCTGGAGGAAACCTGGCACTATCCCTACGGTGAAGCATGGTGGTGGCAGCATTATGCTGTGGGGGTGTTTTTCAGCGGCAGGGACTGGGAGACTAGTCAGGATCGAGGCAAAAAGTACAGAGAGGCAACGCAGGAGTGGCTTCGGGACAAGTCTCTGAATGTCCTGGAGTGGCCCAGCCAGAGCTCGGACTTGAACCCGATCAAACATCTGAAAATAGCTATGCAGCGACGCTCCCCATCCAACCAGACAGCTTTTGAGAAGATCTGTAGAGAAGAATGGGAGAAACTCCCCATATACAGGTGTGCCAAGCTTGTAGCGTCATACCCAAGAAGACTCAAGGCTGTAATCGCTGACAAAGGTGCTTCAACAAAGTACAGAGTAAAAGGTCTGCATACTCATGTAAATGGGGTATTTATTGTGTGTAGATTGATGTAGATTGATGAGGGGAAAAAACAATTTAATCAGTTTTAGAATAAGGCTGTGACGTAATAAATGTGGAAAAAGTCAAGGGGTCTGAATACTTTCCAAATGCACTGTAGGTGGTCCTCTGGTCCAAATGTGTTACTGCCATGTGAATAGCGATGGAAATGGCATCTTCCATGGATCTGTTGGAGCGGTAGGTAAATTGGAGTGGCTCCAGCGTGCCTGGCATGCTGGCCTTAATGTAGGCCATGACCAGCCTCTCGAAGCACTTCATCGAGTTGAGTGCGACGTGGTCATTTGGGCATGTCACCGTGGTTTCCTTGTGGGGACTACAGCCTGGGACAGGGATCGGTTGAAGATGTCAGAGAAGACTCCTGCTAGCTGGTCAGCACACACTCTGAGGTTGGCCAGGGATGCCGCCTGGGCCGGAGAATTTGTGAGTATTCAGTCTTTTGAGAGTTTTCCTCCCAGGGATGTTAGAGTAACATGTTAATGTAACAGATTTTTGCTGTCAGCCGTGGGATTTGAACCGAGGGGAGAGGAGGGAAGGGGGAGAAGAGGAGGGGAGATGAGGGGATAGGAGGGGAAATGAAAGGGGGAGGGGAGGATAGGAGGGGGAGGAGAAAAGAGGAGGAGAGAGAGAATAGAGGGGAGAGGAGGGGGGAGGGGAGAAGAGGAGGGGAGAGGAGGGGAAATGAAAAGGGGAGGGGAGGATAGGAGGGGGAGGAGAAAAGAGGAGGAGAGAGAGAATAGAGGGGAGAGGAGGGGGAGGGGAGAAGAGGAGGGGAGATGAGGGGATAGGAGGGGAAATGAAAAGGGGAGGGGAGGATAGGAGGGGGAGGAGAAAAGAGGAGGAGAGAGAGAATAGAGGGGAGAGGAGGGGGAGGGGAGAAGAGGGGATAGGAGGGGAAATGAAAAGGGGAGGGGAGGATAGGAGGGGGGAGAAAAGAGGAGGAGAGAGAGAATAGAGGGGATAGGAGGGGGAGGAGAAAAGAGGAGGAGAGAGAGAATAGAGGGGATAGGAGGGGGAGGAGAAAAGAGGAGGAGAGAGAGAATAGAGGGGATAGGAGGGGGAGGAGAAAAGAGGAGGAGAGAGAATAGAGGGGAGAGGAGGGGGAAGGGGAGAGGAGAGGAGGAGAGGATAGAATAGGAGAGGAGAAGAGAGGAGAGGAGAGGATAGGAGAGGAGAGGATAGAATAGGAGAGGAGAAGAGAGGAGAGGAGAGGATAGAATAGGAGAGGAGAGGATAGAATAGGAGAGGAGAGGAGAGAATAGAATAGGAGAGGAGAAGAGAGGAGAGGATAGAATAGGAGAGGAGAGGATAGAATAGGAGAGGAGAAGAGAGGAGAGGAGAGGAGAGGAGAGGAGAGGAGAGGAGAGGAGAGGAGAGGAGAGGAGAGGAGAGGAGAGGAGAGGAGAGAGGAGAGGAGAGGAGAGCTGGGGAGATGTTAGAATAGGAGAGGAGAAGAGAGCTGGGGAGATGTTAGAATAGGAGAGGAGAAGAGAGCTGGGGAGATGTTAAACAATGAGATGTCAAACATCAAAAGGTTTGAATTTAGATCTGTGATGGCTTCATCTCCGAACCTATTTCTGTCAGCAGAATGAAAGGAAGAGACAAAAGCTATTTTTTATTATCTTGTTCTGTATCCTAGTTTCCTAAATTAATCCCTTGCCACCTACTGTATACTGTAATATATTAAAAGCATGAGGAGAAGCATCGTTAAATATGATTCAACTGAACATATATGGAACATCTATAGATTTTACACTCCCAAGATATATTTGATTGTACATATGCTAATTCATCACCTTAATTACACATTTTACAAATACCAACGATACTGCAACAGACAGCAAAATAACACTATAATTGTAATCTTAAGGAGAAAGGAAAACCGAGTAAGATGAACCATGTATTATGGATAGTCAGTCAGTGAGTGAGCAGAGAGAGAGAGAGGGAGAGAGAGAGAAAGAGAGAGGGGAGACGATGAGAAAGAGAGGAGAGCAGATTAGAGCGAAGGCTTTGATGCCAGTCCCAGCTCTGGGAATCCTCCTGTGCCTTGAGGGGAAAACTCCCCTCCCCTCCTCCTCTCCTCCCTACACCCCCCCACACAGCATCAATAATGAATGGAAGATATCTTGTTCAGTGGAATGCGGAACTGAGCTGGCATACTGATTTCTTTCTTTAACGTTGTCAGTGAGTGAACCTTATGTAAAAATTGCATCAGGGTTAGGGCTGTGGCGGTCACAAAATTGCATTCATTCTGTGATTGTCAAGCAAATAACTGCCGGTCTCACGGTAATTGACCGTTAATTAACATAAACACATTTAGCATTTCCTACAAGCCACTGATGCAGTCTAATAAATCCATGTAATATAGCCTACACCTTCACAATAAATCCATTATTTATTTTGGACAAGTTTAGAGAACCATGATATGAAGAAAATGTAGCCTATTTCAGAAGAACAGAATAGCATACCCTGAGTTGTCCTTATGTCAGGCCCTGATCTGGCCATGCCATATGGCTGTGGGCTACACTAGTTCATTTAGCAGACAAGAGTTTCTTAGAATTACGTGGCATTATTTTATATTATTTTATAGTATGAAGAATACAATTGAACAACATATCCGAAATGAATAGAACCTATTTCTTCACATTATAAGAGCAGCAATGTCCACACGGCATTAGGCTATAAGCGCAAAGTGCATTTTTATGGTGAAAATGATTTTCCCAAACTTGAAACTCACTCGCTGCTTATGTTTGCCAGTTAGGCTCTACACCCCTTGTAAAGCGGATTAATTTATTTGGCCACTTTAGTTGTGATACAAACCTGATCAAAACACATAGGGCTATGGGCTAGGATATATGAGGTGTGCGAATATGAATAGAAAAAGTTGCAACAAAAAGGCATTGTTTCTTGACTTATCCTGGGCATCATTCACAAGTGCTAATATATAATTCACAAGTGATAGGCTAAGATTGTCACCCATCAGACTATTATTGATTTCATCTTGTTTTTACATATATAAATAAATAATATATGTGTGACATTTGTTTTGATTGAGAATGGACCCTTATCCCATGTACCTGTCCTCGAAACAGATGCAGGGGGAAGAATACATGTCATCTATGCACTTAAATAGCGAATGGAGGATGCTTTTCCTATGGATCATATTCATTCCAGCCAGGTAGGCTATACTCCTGTTGTAAAGAGAAGCAATGTGCTTAATATTAGGAAAGTTGTGAAATAAATATAGAAGGCCTAGCATAGAAAGCTGATGGGATCCTCCTATTTTTAATAGAGGCCATCACTCTGTTTTCTCACGCAATTGCAAAGCCTTTAGAAATGTTGCGCAAGTTGAGCTCATGGCTCTCATGAAGTGTTTGATTAGATTTTACGATTAATCACTCAGACATCAATGCAAATGTAGAGGAACAATAGAGTACTGAGTACCAGGCAGCTAGAAAGTTTGGTAGGCTGTTATTGACCAGCATCAGAGCTTGGAGAAGCCTAATTACCGTGGCAAAACGGTCACGTGGAATTTGACTGCCTTCGTGACTCGTGACTTGTGACCGCCGGTGTGGCGGTAATACGGTCACCGTAAAAGTCCTCATCAGGGTCTGTGTTTGCTGGGCTCGTTGGTTCGTGAGTGTTGCCAATTTATGGAAATAGAAGTAAAAGAGTGTGTTAAACACAAATAATACACCATCCGGCCTTCTTTTTTTTCTCCACATGTTTTTCTCAGATGTGTGTTTCAATTACATAGTTATTATACTGTAATTACATAGTTATTATACTGTAATTACATAGTTATTATACTGTAATTACATAGTAATTATCAGTGTAAGTACATTATTATTACCATAGCCCTTGCTGTGAAATTTCGTTTTTTTCAAGGTCTCTGAATCCTATCATGACCTGGAGGTCTTTCAGCGTTGACTTCTAAATTATTATAATCTACTTTATTTATTTATTTATTTTATTTCACCTTTATTTAACCAGGTAAGCAAGTTGAGAACAAGTTCTCATTTACAATTGCGACCTGGCCAAGATAAAGCAAAGCAGTTCGACACATACAACGACACAGAGTTACACATGGAGTAAAACAAACATACAGTCAATAATACAGTAAAAAAAAACAAGTCTATATACAATGTGAGCAAATTAGGTGAGAAGGGAGGTAAAGGCAAAAAAGGCCATGGTGGCAAAGTAAATACAATATAGCAAGTAAAACACTGGAATGGTAGTTTTGCAATGGAAGAATGTGCAAAGTAGAAATAAAAATAATGGGGTGCAAAGGAGCAAAATAAATAAATTAATTAAATACAGTTGGGAAAGAGGTAGTTGTTTGGGCTAAATTATAGGTGGGCTATGTACAGGTGCAGTAATCTGTAAGATGCTCTGACAGTTGGTGCTTAAAGCTAGTGAGGGAGATAAGTGTTTCCAATTTAAGAGATTTTTGTAGTTCGTTCCAGTCATTGGCAGCAGAGAACTGGAAGGAGAGGCGGCCAAAGAAAGAATTGGTTTTGGGGGTGACTAGAGAGATATACCTGCTGGAGCGTGTGCTACAGGTGGGAGATGCTATGGTGACCAGCGAGCTGAGATAAGGGGGACTTTACCTAGCAGGGTCTTGTAGATGACATGGAGCCAGTGGGTTTGGCGACGAGTATGAAGCGAGGGCCAGCCAACGAGAGCGTACAGGTCGCAATGGTGGGTAGTATATGGGGATTTGGTGACAAAACGGATTGCACTGTGATAGACTGCATCCAATTGGTTGAGTAGGGTATTGGAGGCTATTTTGTAAATGACATCGCCAAAGTCGAGGATTGGTAGGATGGTCAATTTTACAAGGGTATGTTTGGCAGCATGAGTGAAGGATGCTTTGTTGCGAAATAGGAAGCCAATTCTAGATTTAACTTTGGATTGGAGATGTTTGATATGGGTCTGGAAGGAGAGTTTTACAGTCTAACCAGACACCTAAGTATTTGTAGTTGTCCACGTATTCTAAGTCAGAGCCGTCCAGACTAGTGATGTTGGACAGGCGGGTAGGTGCAGGTAGCGATCGGTTGAAGAGCATGCATTTAGTTTTACTTGTATTTAAGAGCAATTGGAGGCCACGGAAGGAGAGTTGTATGGCATTGAAGCTTGCCTGGAGGGTTGTTAACACAGTGTCCAAAGAAGGGCCGGAAGTATACAGAATGGTGTCGTCTGCGTAGAGGTGGATCAGAGACTCACCAGCAGCAAGAGCGACCTCATTGATGTATACAGAGAAGAGAGTCGGTCCAAGAATTGAACCCTGTGGCACCCCCATAGAGACTGCCAGAGGTCCGGACAGCAGACCCTCCGATTTGACACACTGAACTCTATCAGAGAAGTAGTTGGTGAACCAGGCGAGGCAATCATTTGAGAAACCAAGGCTGTCGAGTCTGCCGATGAGGATGCGGTGGTTGACAGAGTCGAAAGCCTTGGCCAGATCAATGAATACGGCTGCACAGTAATGTTTTATTATAATTATTATAATTATAATTATTATTTCAAGTGCTTATTGATAACACAAACCCTCTTCTTCAGTTCAGAGTGTAGTCTGCACTAAGCGATGTGGATGAATTAATCAAACATGTGAAGCTAGTTTCTCACCTCTTTACAAAACCATCTATTAAACACTTATGACACGTTTCTCTGCATCTGAAGGGAGAAGAGAACCCAGAGTTAATTCATTGTGATGGTTATGTTAGACATGGATCCACCACTGGCTCTTTCATGTTCCGCTACTGAGCTACACTCCCCCTCCTCTTGCCTTATAACTATTTTAACAGAGAGAAGAGAGAGAGAGTGAGGGTTGGGGGAAGGACAGAGCGAGAGAGAGAGAGAGAGAGAGAGAGAGAGAGAAAGAGAGAGAAAGAGTGACAGAGAGAAAGGAGAGGTGTGCTGGGATTTCTCTGCTCAGCAGATGTTATTTGAAGGGCATGTTATTCTGCTTTAAATACAGTGTTCATTAGCAATGCAAATCATTTCCCATGCTCATCTGAATAATCCTCTGTTACCTAATGCTCTGGCATCGCCGCCACGTGCAACTGCGGTATGGGTACGGGCACACCACTGGTACTATAGCAAGAGAGAGCTCGATTCCTTATTTCGCTCCCATCTCTCTCAGCCTTCACCAAGTCTGTCCTGTTCTGTTCAACAAGCATCTTTTGAGAGGATGAGGTTCTCTAACACTCTTTTCATACTATAGAGCCGACCCAAACGGTTTGATTCTGGCTCAGCTATACAAGCCAGCACAGTACAGCTCTACTTGGCTTCGCTCAGTTGTGTGAAAAGGGTACACTCTTAGAAAAAATTATTCCAAAGGGGTCTTCGGCTGTCCCCATAGGAGAACCCATTTCGGTTCCATGTAGAACTCTCTGTGGAAGGGTTCAAGATGGAACCCAAAAGGGTTCTAAGTGGAACCAAAAGAGTTCTACCTGGAACCATAAAGGGTTCATTTCAAGGGTTTTCCTATGGGGACAGCCAAATAACCCTTTTTATGGTCTAGATAGCAATTATTTTCCTAAAAGTTTCTCTCTCTTCAGTCTGTCCTGTTCAACGTCTTTAAAGTTGATTTACCTTTCATGCACATTGATTTCGTCACATTTCACTGTTGTGAGCACAGCATTAAGTCTGGTTTAACCAGCTTACAAGTTAATGGGACTGCAGTTGCAAATACAAGCGTGCTGCTTGATGTAGGAACAACTCACTCCACAAATCCATATTTGAATCCCCCTCACCTAAGGCCAAGCAGAGAAGGCAGAGAACCATCAATGGAGGAAAAATAGAAAGAAAATAGTTTGGTTTACTTTTCATGTTGTGTAACTGTTTTGATGAGAGAAGCGGGATGTTTTTTATAATCAACGTTTACTCTCAGCAGCAACCAATAGTATGTGAGTATTTCGTTTTGTAACCATGAGTCATATACTGTATTTATATTAGTGTGCAAAATGTGTGTTATCTGAGTCATGCATACAGTAGTCTATATCCGTCAGTGGTTTGATTAACACCAAGTATTTACATGTAATACCTGTCTCACAGAGGATGTCTGTGTGTTTGTGTGTTTGTGTGTGTGTGTGTCTGTGTGTGCATGTGTTGTGTGTGTGTGTGTGTATTGTGTAAAGGGCAGATTTCTGGGCCTAAACCGTATGCTCAGAGTATTTGAGAATATATAGGCCTATATACAGCATATAGATGTAACTTTGCAATCCTGTTTGGATCGGTCACCCTCCTCTCTTCCTCATCCCTTCATCCTGTCATCCTCCTCTCTGGGTGTGGAGGAAATGTGGATTCAGAGTTAGGCTAGCCTGATACTGCTGTTGGTGAGACATTCAGAGCAGTGGTGCAATACAGTACTTACATTTGGAGACTTGCAAACTGAAGATTACAGCAAGAAATTACTACCACAAACCGTTCTCTCTCCTACTCGCCCATTTCTCTTTTTCTAGAGGTAATTACAGACCCTGTTCAAACACCATCCCTTCCCCTCCCCAAAACACACACACACACACACACACACACACACACACACACACACACACACACACACACACACACACACACACAACAACATGCTTCCTTTATTAACCTATGTATATATATGTAGGCGGCCAGCCTTAATGAACCGAACTGAATAAATCTCGTGAACAACACATTCATCCCACTCACTCCTCACGCTCCAAAGGTGTTTTTCTCTCTTTGTGGAATAACTGTTTCGGTAGAGACCTAGGAGACCGTTAATTACGGCGGGTCTAAGTGAAGCTCCGAGTTCAAACTCCTCTCCTCTTCCTGCTTCATCCTTAGAACTTAGAACTCAATGTTTTCATAATAAATACTGTTACTTGAGATGTTGAGTATCACTTGCATGTCTTTCACTCTATAATGACAATCACTCTCACAACGAGGGAGTGCTTATTATGTTACCTTTGATTTCCAGCGGATTATATTTCAGTCAAACCAGTGGTTTTTCTCCCCAGTTTGCAGTGTGTGTGTGTGAGACGTGTACATAAAGTGTGTGTGTACTGTTGCCTGCACATGTGTATGCATTCTGTATGTGGGCTGTTGTGCTTGTTGAGAGTTTACTGGTGGCAGTATAAGTGGTGATTCACCTCTCTCTGAACTGCAGGAGTAGGTGGATGCCATTGAGGCTGTTGGTACATCCTCTTCTAGCCTGTGCCAAGCATTTGTACCCATCCACCATCCTCCACGTCTGGCACCCAGCCCAGTACCCCCTCTCCTCTCCGCTTGCTCCCCAAAGAAGAGGGGGATGGAGAGAGAGAGAAAATCCTCTTCAGAGATAAATGAGCAGCCTTGTGCATGTGGAGCCAGATCCATTCAATGTGTTCCTGAAAATCTCCTCTTCATTCAGCCAGCCAATGAGGACAAAACTGCCTGAACATTGCCACTGTATCATCAAGCCATCCTGTGAGCTCTCTCACCCACCCTCCTCTCTCTCTCTCTCTCTCTCTCTCTCTCTCTCACCCTCTCTCTCTCTCTCGCTCTCTCTCTCTCACCCTCCTCTCTCTCTCTCACCCTCCTCTCTCTCTTTCTCTCTCTCTCTCACCCTCCTCTCTCTCTCTCTCACCCTCCCTCTCTCTCTCTCTCTCTCTCTCTCTCTCTCTCACCCTCTCTCTCTCTCTCTCTCTCTCTCTCTCACCCTCTCTCTCTCTCTCTTCTCTCTCTCTCTCTCTCTCTCTCTCTCTCTCTCTCTCTCTCTCTCTCTCTCACCCTCCTCTCTCTCTCTCTCTCTCTCTCACCCTCCTCTCTCTCTCTCACCCTCCCCTCTCTCTCTCTCTCTCTCTCTCTCTCTCTCTCTCAGCCTCCTCTCTCTCTCTCTCTCTCACCCTCCTCTCTCTCTCACCCTCTCTCTCACCCTCAGACTCTCTCTCTCTCTCTCTCTCTCTCTCTCTCTCTCTCTCTCTCTCTCTCTCTCACTCTCTGGCTTCTTCCTGTTCCTGTATGGTCACATAGCAAGTTCCTGTCAGTCTGTGGAAGAAGGCCAGGGATATGTTCATTAGGGAACACAATGACACGTTTGCAACAGAAAGAAAACATTTGTTTTTGTTTTTTATCTGACAACTTCAGGTGGTTCTTCCGTGTTTCAGTCTGGTTTCTCCTGTTTGGTGCCTATTGAATATGACTCTGCTTAGCATCCGACACAACTGAGACAGACCAGACCAGACTTAAATTAGTTCTCATCAATCTGTACGCTGTCAAGTGAAATAGCTTGATTTTGAAGGGTCTGACCCAAAAACCTGAGCAAAACAAGTTTGCTAAAATAATAGCAAGCATTGTCGTTGATTAAATAATAATCTGTGCAGCAGATATACTCTTGCTACCTACATCCCATCAGCAAAACCCTCTCTCTAGTTCTCAGGATTGCTCCAGTTTCTTGGGAAAAGAGAAAAAAGGAGAGTGCCAGAGTCCTCCGCTCGGCTCGCAGAACTCTGGAATGTTAATTAGGCCTGGTCCCTCTAGTCTCTGGAAAGCCGGGGGAAGATTTTTAACATTCCGGATCATTCTGGCTCATTTTGCGAGAACGGATGGCTTTGAATATGAGGGTGTTATATCACTCAGCAGGAGTGGTCTGGTCAGTCACAGTTTCCGCTGTACGCCTGATTACAACTAACCCTTCTGGATAGAGAAGTAAATAGCAATATTCAAGAAGCACCAACCAACTCTGCATGATTTTACTGCTGACCAGATCAGCTGGCATAGTAGTCTCTATTGAAATACATTGATCTGTTGGAATTGACCTTGATGCTGAAACATCTTTGCTACAAAGTTCACGATAAACAGTTGATGCTGATACAAACCCTGGTTATCACGGTCCCATCAGATTATACTGCTGTTGGTGACGACTGGCTAGGAACTGTCTGTGCAGGCTTCCTACTAGGGAGTTTGAGAAATTCCATGCTATTACTAGGGTCTGTAAAGCACAGGATCCCTCCATTTATCTACAGCACAAATCAAGAATGATGAGGATTTAGCATGAACTCGTTAGTTAAAATTGGTGACAGATCAGTCAACGGGGTGGCTAGTTCAAAGCAGGTCCGTCCCTCTAACTGAGACTGAGACAGCGTTTAATTTCCAGCTGGGTTGATATCAGACAGACGTCTGAAGACTGTGTGTGTCTCTAGCTGATGAAGGGGTCGGTCATTTGTTTGACTGTGACTCGTAAAGCTGATGTATATTTTCTCTTCTCAGAAGGGTTGCTGCGATGATCAAGCGCGTTAGGAATGACAGAACGAATCGCCTTTGAACATCAGGAGGGAAAAAAACATCAGAGTTTTCAAAATGTCAAACAATTTGTGGAGAGAGAGAGAGATTATTTATACAATCTTCAGTTGCTTCTATACAGTATGTGACCTGAATCACTCAACTTTCAAGTTAGATTTTATATTTAGTGCCACTCTGTTTAACTTGATGCTCATCAAAGCCAAGTAAATAAAGGAGGTTTTACCTTAGTAGCTTGACCCTGAATAATAGGTTTATGGTTTTCCCATACATTAGTTTAAATGTACAATATTTTCCTAATACTGCTGTGTAGCCAGCGCTATACAATAAAATGAAACTCAATGGGCTGTTCTCCCTTTCCCCTTCCAATTAGTAAAAAGTGCTATCTAGTACCTGAAAGTTCTCCAGGTGGAACCGTTTTGAGTTCCATGTAGAACTCTTTATATAGAGGGTTCTACATGGAACCCAAAATAGTTCTATGTGGAACCAAAATGGGTTTTCCTATGGCAACAGCCAAAGAACCGTTTAGGAACCCTTTTTCCAAGTGTAGACTGTTGTACTACTAAATCTGTCATTGTAGACTGCCTGTGATAAACTCCATCACCTCTGCAGACTATAGCTTGTAGCACACACACACACACACACACACACACACACACACACACACACACACACACACACACGTGGCAGGTAGGTGGGGCAGCAGGTAGCCTAGTGGTTAGGGTGTTAGGCCAGTAACTGAAAGGTTGATAGATCAAATCCCAGAGCTGACAAGGTAAAAATCTGTCATAAGAATTTGTTCTTAACTGACTTGCCTAGTTAAATAAAATAAAAAATACACACACTGCCTTTGACCAGGTTTGAGCATTCTAGTCAGGTCTGCAGGCCCTGAGCTCTATCTAAAACGTTACACAGATCATCAGGCGTGATCCTCTTTGATCTCCAGCTCTCAGCCTCACAACCCATAGAGCAACTTCTCTTCTCATGACTGAAATCTATACTGGAGGCTTTGGACTCCACTACGTGTAGGAGGGGGAATCTCAGCAAAGGATACTCAGCTTTGAGAACTCTTTTAACACTGGGAGAGAGAGCTTCGAATGATGAGTCAAGAGCCGATGCACCCTGTGCTGTCAAAAGAATACAAATGACTTGTCTCATGTTGGTTCTGTGGAGATCTGCTCTCCGTGTGTATCATGCTGCTCTATGTAACCTACAGTATGTATACAGATCTACTATGTATTTATGGACACTTTGCATTTGCTTTGCTTTTGTCCTAAAGACACTTATCTGTCCTTGCTTTTGACCTATATATTATGTACACTTACATGTGTAGCTGTCCTATGCTTTCAGTGGGTCAGTGCCACGGAATAAAGCCAGTGTCGCATCACTCAAAGAGGCTGACACACCTGTGCCCTTCTCCAGTGATCCTTAGAAGAAAATATGAGTACAAAGAGAGTGTGATGTGTGTGTTTGTGGGTGAATACATGCAATGTTCTTTTCAGAGGAAAACAGAGAACGTCAAAGCACCAAAGGTCAGGGTTGCCCAGCAGCCTTGGAACAGGTTGCTTTGCTGTTTAATAAATGGTCCTCTGAACCTCTGCGATGACTGTATGCTTCAGTGGGGACAGGACATAAACATACCATTCATTGTCTTATACTATAGGGGTATTGAAATGCAATAGTAATTTAATCATATTCATCTCCCGTACACAGACCCTGCTGGGGGAGCACATAGCTACACACACACACACACACACAGACACACACAGGCTCCCCCTCTTTCCTCTCACCCTTCCCCTCCCTCTCTCTGCTGTACAGGGTGATGGATTGTGACCTTACGTTCCCCTTAGGCGTTGTCATTGTGCCATACCATGAAGGATGGACATGAGAACACAAACCAATGATCTTTTTCACATCCAGCAGTAAGCCTGAAGTGTGAATAATTGAATTTGTATTGAACCAAAGCTGTATTTGTCATACTTGGGCTGGCCGAGGCTGGGGCGCTCTTAGGATGCATTCCAAATGGCACCCCATTCCCTATATAGTGCACTACCTTTGACCAGAGCCCTATGGGCCCTGCAGGAAATGTACTTGTAGTGTATGTCACAATGGCATAAAGAGATTTGGGAGACAGACGCAGGAATGCGTAACAGGGATTTTTATTCAGCCAAAATAATGTTGTGCCATGTAAAGGCACGGGGACAAAGACCAAACAAACACGTAACAAAACCCAGGGTAGAAACCCAAAATAAAAGAGCGAGGAGCACCTCGAATAAACACACACGTACAATGATTATCACATGGGATGTGACCCGTAATCATCTGCGCAATCCACAACAGCACGAAAGCCAAAACACACAGCACAGGTACTCACACACACCAATGGACATAGTAACAATAATCGACCGCCCAATGGAAACCAAAGGGCACACTTATACAAGTACTAATCAGTGGGAATAAGGGCCAGGTCGGCATAATGAAAGATCCGGGGGATCCGTGACAGTGTATTTTAGGTTTAAAAAGGCATCTGAAGTTTATCATTTCCATTTTTATATTTCAGACTTGATTTTCCCTGACGAAAAATGGATCAACCCCTACAAACATGTCCATTAATTATAATCCACATAATAATTCACATTTCCTTTTTCGGCAGGATTATTTTCCTGCTGTAGTAAAATGGCTCAAATCCTCAATATCCTACATCTGTATATTATGTAGGGAATAGGGTGCCATTTGGGACGTAGCCTTTTACCCAGCATGCTCTGCTGTGTCGTGGACTGTGGCAAACGGGTCCTTTGTCTGGTTCTTCTTATATTCTGCCTCTGCGTCTCAAAAGATACATTTTTGATGACAGGATGACGCTAGCAGATGACGCTAGCAGGATGGTGCTAGCAGATGACGCTAGCAGGATGGCGCTAGCAGATGACGCTAGCAGGATGACGCTAGCAGATGACGCTAGCAGGATGGCGCTAGCAGATGACGCTAGCAGGATGGCGCTAGCAGATGACGCTAGCAGGATGGCGCTAGCAGATGACGCTAGCAGGATGGCGCTAGCAGATGACGCTTGCAGTATAGGGCTGAAAAACAACTGTTACGACACAGTAATGTTTAGTCAGTGCATTATTACTAGTATAGGCAAATGAATAGCATAGTGCCCTCACCACTCTGCATCTTGGCAAAGATTGAAGCAAAGCACACATATGGACATGGTTTTGTCAGGCTTATTCATTACTCTCTCTGCTTTGAATCTACCGGTTGATTATCTCTCAGAACATATATTCCTTTTATTTATTATAGGTCTAATATTTAGTGAGTAAGTCATTTTGTATGGCTTACTGTTAAAAGGTTATTCTGGTCCATTCAACAGTGTGTTTTATCTATCTTTCATTAGTTCACTTTTTGTACCCTGTTACTGGATATTCATACGGACTTTGAAAATACTGATAAAATAGAAATAGAAAACGTAGGTATAGAACACCATGGTGCCGTCAGATAACTGTGACTGATGGCTGTGACCTCTGTGTTAGCGTTGTATGACATCCTATAAAAGGTCATTGTGATGAAAACCAGATCCATGGACAGATGTTCTCTGTCTGTCCATCCATCCACTAAACCTAATAAACGTGACCATTTCATTCATTACTAGTACTCATTATGTAAGGAAAGGCACGTTTACAGAGAAAAAAACATGTTGGATGAAGAGATAGACCACAGATGGACACAGTCAGTCAGTCAGTCAGTCGTCTGGAATCAAGAACTCCAGGGAAAACTGGTGGCGGCTGAACGAGACTGTGGGCGTGTGTGTGTCTGCGTGTGTGTGTCTGCGTGTGTGTGTCTGCGTGTGTGTATCTGCGTGTGTGTATCTGCGTGTGTGTATCAGCGTGTGTGTATCTGCGTGTGTGTATCTGCGTGTGTGTGTCTGCGTGTGTGTGTCTGCGTGTGTGTATCTGCGTGTGTGTATCTGCGTGTGTGTGTCTGCGTGTGTGTGTCTGCGTGTGTGTATCTGCGTGTGTGTATCTGCGTGTGTGTGTCTCCGTGTGTGTGTCTGCGTGTGTGTATCTGCGTGTGTGTGTCTGCGTGTGTGTGTCTGCGTGTGTGTATCTGCGTGTGTGTATCTGCGTGTGCGTATCTGCGTGTGCGTATCTGCGTGTGCGTATCTGCGTGTGCGTATTTGCGTGTGCGTATCTGCGTGTGTGTATCTGCGTGTGTGTATCTGCGTGTGTGTATCTGCGTGTGTGTATCTGCGTGTGTGTATCTGCGTGTGTGTATCTGCGTGTGTGTATCTGCGTGTGTGTATCTGCGTGTGTGTATCTGCGTGTGTGTGTCTGCGTGTGTGTGTCTGCGTGTGTGTATCTGCGTGTGTGTATCTGCGTGTGTGTGTCTCCGTGTGTGTGTCTGCGTGTGTGTATCTGCGTGTGTGTGTCTGCGTGTGTGTGTCTGCGTGTGTGTATCTGCGTGTGTGTATCTGCGTGTGCGTATCTGCGTGTGCGTATCTGCGTGTGCGTATCTGCGTGTGCGTATCTGCGTGTGCGTATTTGCGTGTGCGTATCTGCGTGTGCGTATCTGCGTGTGTGTATCTGCGTGTGTGTATCTGCGTGTGTGTATCTGCGTGTGTGTATCTGCGTGTGTGTATCTGCGTGTGTGTATCTGCGTGTGTGTATCTGCGTGTGTGTATCTGCGTGTGTGTATCTGCGTGTGCACTATCCATAAAATATATATATATTTTTTTGTGCCCTTGTAGCAGACAGCTCCAGGAAGTTTGTGGCTTACAATCTCTCCATTTTGTCTCAACAGTGTAAAAGACTTGATTGGTACTGGTACATTGATTGGTACTGGTACATTGACGCTGTACCAGTACCCCCTGTATATAGCCTCCACATTGACGCTGTACCAGTACCGCCTGTATATAGCCTCCACATTGACGCTGTACCAGTACCGCCTGTATATAGCCTCCACATTGACGCTGTACCAGTACCGCCTGTATATAGCCTCCACATTGACGCTGTACCAGTACCCCCTGTATATAGCCTCCACATTGACGCTGTACCAGTACCGCCTGTATATAGCCTCCACATTGACGCTGTACCAGTACCCCTGTATATAGCCTCCACATTGACGCTGTACCAGTACCCCTGTATATAGCCTCCACATTGACGCTGTACCAGTACCCCCTGTATATAGCCTCCACATTGACGCTGTACCAGTACCCCTGTATATAGCCTCCACATTGACGCTGTACCAGTACCCCTGTATATAGCCTCCACATTGACGCTGTACCAGTACCGCCTGTATATAGCCTCCACATTGACGCTGTACCAGTACCCCCTGTATATAGCCTCCACATTGACGCTGTACCAGTACCGCCTGTATATAGCCTCCACATTGACGCTGTACCAGTACCGCCTGTATATAGCCTCCACATTGACGCTGTACCAGTACCGCCTGTATATAGCCTCCACATTGACGCCGCCTGTATATAGCCTCCACATTGACGCTGTACCAGTACCCCTGTATATAGCCTCCACATTGACGCTGTACCAGTACCGCCTGTATATAGCCTCCACATTGACGCTGTACCAGTACCGCCTGTATATAGCCTCCACATTGACGCTGTACCAGTACCGCCTGTATATAGCCTCCACATTGACGCTGTACCAGTACCGCCTGTATATAGCCTCCACATTGACGCTGTACCAGTACCGCCTGTATATAGCCTCCACATTGACGCTGTACCAGTACCGCCTGTATATAGCCTCCACATTGACGCTGTACCAGTACCCCCTGTATATAGCCTCCACATTGACGCTGTACCAGTACCCCTGTATATAGCCTCCACATTGACGCTGTACCAGTACCCCTGTATATAGCCTCCACATTGACGCTGTACCAGTACCGCCTGTATATAGCCTCCACATTGACGCTGTACCAGTACCGCCTGTATATAGCCTCCACATTGACGCTGTACCAGTACCGCCTGTATATAGCCTCCACATTGACGCTGTACCAGTACCGCCTGTATATAGCCTCCACATTGACGCTGTACCAGTACCCCCTGTATATAGCCTCCACATTGACGCTGTACCAGTACCGCCTGTATATAGCCTCCACATTGACGCTGTACCAGTACCGCCTGTATATAGCCTCCACATTGACGCTGTACCAGTACCGCCTGTATATAGCCTCCACATTGACGCTGTACCAGTACCGCCTGTATATAGCCTCCACATTGACGCTGTACCAGTACCGCCTGTATATAGCCTCCACATTGACGCTGTACCAGTACCGCCTGTATATAGCCTCCACATTGACGCTGTACCAGTACCCCCTGTATATAGCCTCCACATTGACGCTGTACCAGTACCGCCTGTATATAGCCTCCACATTGACGCTGTACCAGTACCCCTGTATATAGCCTCCACATTGACGCTGTACCAGTACCCCCTGTATATAGCCTCCACATTGACGCTGTACCAGTACCCCCTGTATATAGCCTCCACATTGACGCTGTACCAGTACCGCCTGTATATAGCCTCCACATTGACTCTGTACCAGTACCGCCTGTATATAGCCTCCACATTGACGCTGTACCAGTACCGCCTGTATATAGCCTCCACATTGACGCTGTACCAGTACCCCCTGTATATAGCCTCCACATTGACTCTGTACCAGTACCCCCTGTATATAGCCTCCACATTGACTCTGTACCAGTACCCCCTGTATATAGCCTCCACATTGACGCTGTACCAGTACCCCCTGTATATAGCCTCCACATTGACTCTGTACCAGTACCCCTGTATATAGCCTCCACATTGACTCTGTACCAGTACCCCTGTATATAGCCTCCACATTGACTCTGTACCAGTACCCCTGTATATAGCCTCCACATTGACTCTGTACCAGTACCCCTGTATATAGCCTCCACATTGACGCTGTACCAGTACCGCCTGTATATAGCCTCCACATTGACTCTGTACCAGTACCCCTGTATATAGCCTCCACATTGACTCTGTACCAGTACCCCTGTATATAGCCTCCACATTGACGCTGTACCAGTACCGCCTGTATATAGCCTCCACATTGACGCTGTACCAGTACCCCTGTATATAGCCTCCACATTGACGCTGTACCAGTACCCCTGTATATAGCCTCCACATTGACGCTGTACCAGTACCCCCTGTATATAGCCTCCACATTGACTCTGTACCAGTACCCCCTGTATATAGCCTCCACATTGACGCTGTACCAGTACCGCCTGTATATAGCCTCCACATTGACGCTGTACCAGTACCGCCTGTATATAGCCTCCACATTGACGCTGTACCAGTACCGCCTGTATATAGCCTCCACATTGACGCTGTACCAGTACCGCCTGTATATAGCCTCCACATTGACTCTGTACCAGTACCCCTGTATATAGCCTCCACATTGACTCTGTACCAGTACCCCTGTATATAGCCTCCACATTGACGCTGTACCAGTACCCCTGTATATAGCCTCCACATTGACGCTGTACCAGTACCGCCTGTATATAGCCTCCACATTGACGCTGTACCAGTACCGCCTGTATATAGCCTCCACATTGACGCTGTACCAGTACCGCCTGTATATAGCCTCCACATTGACGCTGTACCAGTACCCCTGTATATAGCCTCCACATTGACGCTGTACCAGTACCCCTGTATATAGCCTCCACATTGACTCTGTACCAGTACCCCTGTATATAGCCTCCACATTGACGCTGTACCAGTACCCCTGTATATAGCCTCCACATTGACTCTGTACCAGTACCCCTGTATATAGCCTCCACATTGACGCTGTACCAGTACCCCCTGTATATAGCCTCCACATTGACGCTGTACCAGTACCCCCTGTATATAGCCTCCACATTGACGCTGTACCAGTACCGCCTGTATATAGCCTCCACATTGACGCTGTACCAGTACCGCCTGTATATAGCCTCCACATTGACTCTGTACCAGTACCCCTGTATATAGCCTCCACATTGACGCTGTACCAGTACCCCTGTATATAGCCTCCACATTGACTCTGTACCAGTACCCCTGTATATAGCCTCCACATTGACGCTGTACCAGTACCGCCTGTATATAGCCTCCACATTGACGCTGTACCAGTACCGCCTGTATATAGCCTCCACATTGACGCTGTACCAGTACCCCTGTATATAGCCTCCACATTGACGCTGTACCAGTACCCCTGTATATAGCCTCCACATTGACTCTGTACCAGTACCCCTGTATATAGCCTCCACATTGACGCTGTACCAGTACCGCCTGTATATAGCCTCCACATTGACTCTGTACCAGTACCGCCTGTATATAGCCTCCACATTGACGCTGTACCAGTACCCCTGTATATAGCCTCCACATTGACTCTGTACCAGTACCGCCTGTATATAGCCTCCACATTGACTCTGTACCAGTACCCCTGTATATAGCCTCCACATTGACTCTGTACCAGTACCCCTGTATATAGCCTCCACATTGACTCTGTACCAGTACCCCCTGTATATAGCCTCCACATTGACTCTGTACCAGTACCCCTGTATATAGCCTCCACATTGACGCTGTACCAGTACCCCTGTATATAGCCTCCACATTGACGCTGTACCAGTACCCCTGTATATAGCCTCCACATTGACTCTGTACCAGTACCCCTGTATATAGCCTCCACATTGACTCTGTACCAGTACCCCTGTATATAGCCTCCACATTGACGCTGTACCAGTACCCCTGTATATAGCCTCCACATTGACTCTGTACCAGTACCCCCTGTATATAGCCTCCACATTGACTCTGTACCAGTACCCCTGTATATAGCCTCCACATTGACTCTGTACCAGTACCGCCTGTATATAGCCTCCACATTGACTCTGTACCAGTACCCCTGTATATAGCCTCCACATTGACTCTGTACCAGTACCCCTGTATATAGCCTCCACATTGACTCTGTACCAGTACCCCTGTATATAGCCTCCACATTGACTCTGTACCAGTACCCCCTGTATATAGCCTCCACATTGACGCTGTACCAGTACCCCTGTATATAGCCTCCACATTGACGCTGTACCAGTACCCCTGTATATAGCCTCCACATTGACTCTGTACCAGTACCCCTGTATATAGCCTCCACATTGACGCTGTACCAGTACCCCTGTATATAGCCTCCACATTGACTCTGTACCAGTACCCCTGTATATAGCCTCCACATTGACGCTGTACCAGTACCCCCTGTATATAGCCTCCACATTGACTCTGTACCAGTACCCCTGTATATAGCCTCCACATTGACGCTGTACCAGTACCCCTGTATATAGCCTCCACATTGACGCTGTACCAGTACCCCTGTATATAGCCTCCACATTGACGCTGTACCAGTACCGCCTGTATATAGCCTCCACATTGACGCTGTACCAGTACCGCCTGTATATAGCCTCCACATTGACTCTGTACCAGTACCCCTGTATATAGCCTCCACATTGACTCTGTACCAGTACCCCTGTATATAGCCTCCACATTGACTCTGTACCGGTACCCCCTGTATATAGCCTCCACATTGACGCTGTACCAGTACCCCCTGTATATAGCCTCCACATTGACTCTGTACAGTACCCCTGTATATAGCCTCCACATTGACGCTGTACCGTACCGCCTGTATATAGCCCACATTGACGCTGTACCAGTACCGCCTGTATATAGCCTCCACATTGACGCTGTACCAGTACCCCTGTATATAGCCTCCACATTGACGCTGTACCAGTACCCCTGTATATAGCCTCCACATTGACTCTGTACCAGTACCCCTGTATATAGCCTCCACATTGACTCTGTACCGTACCCCCTGTATATAGCCTCCACATTGACTCTGTACCAGTACCCCTGTATATAGCCTCCACATTGACTCTGTACCAGTACCCCTGTATATAGCCTCCACATTGACGCTGTACCAGTACCCCCTGTATATAGCCTCCACATTGACGCTGTACCAGTACCCCTGTATATAGCCTCCACATTGACGCTGTACCAGTACCGCCTGTATATAGCCTCCACATTGACTGTACCAGTACCGCCTGTATATAGCCTCCACATTGACGCTGTACCAGTACCCCTGTATATAGCCTCCACATTGACTCTGTACCGGTACCCCTGTATATAGCCTCCACATTGACTCTGTACCAGTACCCCTGTATATAGCCTCCACATTGACTCTGTACCGGTACCCCTGTATATAGCCTCCACATTGACTCTGTACCGGTACCCCTGTATATAGCCTCCACATTGACTCTGTACCGTACCCCTGTATATAGCCTCCACATTGACTCTGTACCGGTACCCCTGTATATAGCCTCCACATTGACTCTGTACCAGTACCCCTGTATATAGCCTCCACATTGACTCTGTACCGGTACCCCTGTATATAGCCTCCACATTGACTCTGTACCAGGTACCCCTGTATATAGCCTCCACATTGACGCTGTACCAGTACCCCTGTATATAGCCTCCACATTGACTCTGTACCAGTACCCCTGTATATAGCCTCCACATTGACTCTGTACCAGTACCCCTGTATATAGCCTCCACATTGACTCTGTACCAGTACCCCTGTATATAGCCTCCACATTGACGCTGTACCAGTACCCCTGTATATAGCCTCCACATTGACGCTGTACCAGTACCCCTGTATATAGCCTCCACATTGACGCTGTACCAGTACCCCCTGTATATAGCCTCCACATTGACGCTGTACCAGTACCCCTGTATATAGCCTCCACATTGACGATGTACCAGTACCCCCTGTATATAGCCTCCACATTGACGCTGTACCAGTACCCCTGTATATAGCCTCCACATTGACTCTGTACCAGTACCCCTGTATATAGCCTCCACATTGACTCTGTACCAGTACCCCCTGTATATAGCCTCCACATTGACTCTGTACCAGTACCGCCTGTATATAGCCTCCACATTGACGCTGTACCAGTACCGCCTGTATATAGCCTCCACATTGACTCTGTACCGGTACCCCCTGTATATAGCCTCCACATTGACTCTGTACCAGTACCCCCTGTATATAGCCTCCACATTGACTCTGTACCAGTACCGCCTGTATATAGCCTCCACATTGACGCTGTACCAGTACCGCCTGTATATAGCCTCCACATTGACTCTGTACCGTACCCCTGTATATAGCCTCCACATTGACGCTGTACCAGTACCGCCTGTATATAGCCTCCACATTGACTCTGTACCAGTACCGCCTGTATATAGCCTCCACATTGACGCTGTACCAGTACCGCCTGTATATAGCCTCCACATTGACTCTGTACCAGGTACCCCTGTATATAGCCTCCACATTGACGCTGTACCAGTACCCCTGTATATAGCCTCCACATTGACGCTGTACCAGTACCGCCTGTATATAGCCTCCACATTGACTCTGTACCGGTACCCCTGTATATAGCCTCCACATTGACGCTGTACCAGTACCCCTGTATATAGCCTCCACATTGACGCTGTACCAGTACCCCTGTATATAGCCTCCACATTGACTCTGTACCGGTACCCCTGTATATAGCCTCCACATTGACTCTGTACCAGTACCCCTGTATATAGCCTCCACATTGACTCTGTACCGTACCCCTGTATATAGCCTCCACATTGACTCTGTACCAGTACCCCTGTATATAGCCTCCACATTGACTCTGTACCAGTACCCCTGTATATAGCCTCCACATTGACGCTGTACCAGTACCCCTGTATATAGCCTCCACATTGACGCTGTACCAGTACCCCTGTATATAGCCTCCACATTGACGCTGTACCAGTACCCCCTGTATATAGCCTCCACATTGACGCTGTACCAGTACCCCTGTATATAGCCTCCACATTGACGCTGTACCAGTACCCCTGTATATAGCCTCCACATTGACGCTGTACCAGTACCGCCTGTATATAGCCTCCACATTGACGCTGTACCGGTACCCCTGTATATAGCCTCCACATTGACTCTGTACCGGTACCCCTGTATATAGCCTCCACATTGACGCTGTACCAGTACCCCTGTATATAGCCTCCACATTGACTCTCTACCGGTACCCCTGTATATAGCCTCCACATTGACTCTCTACCGGTACCCCCTGTATATAGCCTCCACATTGACTCTCTACCGTACCCCTGTATATAGCCTCCACATTGACTCTGTACCGGTACCCCTGTATATAGCCTCCACATTGACGCTGTACCAGTACCCCTGTATATAGCCTCCACATTGACTCTGTACCAGTACCCCCTGTATATAGCCTCCACATTGACGCTGTACCAGTACCCCTGTATATAGCCTCCACATTGACGCTGTACCAGTACCCCTGTATATAGCCTCCACATTGACGCTGTACCAGTACCCCTGTATATAGCCTCCACATTGACGCTGTACCAGTACCCCTGTATATAGCCTCCACATTGACGCTGTACCAGTACCCCTGTATATAGCCTCCACATTGACTCTGTACCAGTACCCCTGTATATAGCCTCCACATTGACTCTGTACCAGTACCCCTGTATATAGCCTCCACATTGACTCTGTACCAGTACCCCTGTATATAGCCTCCACATTGACTCTGTACCAGTACCCCCTGTATATAGCCTCCACATTGACTCTGTACCAGTACCCCCTGTATATAGCCTCCACATTGACTCTGTACCAGTACCCCTGTATATAGCCTCCACATTGACTCTGTACCAGTACCCCTGTATATAGCCTCCACATTGACTCTGTACCAGTACCCCCTGTATATAGCCTCCACATTGACTCTGTACCAGTACCCCTGTATATAGCCTCCACATTGACTCTGTACCAGTACCCCTGTATATAGCCTCCACATTGACTCTGTACCAGTACCCCTGTATATAGCCTCCACATTGACTCTGTACCAGTACCCCTGTATATAGCCTCCACATTGACTCTGTACCAGTACCCCTGTATATAGCCTCCACATTGACTCTGTACCAGTACCGCCTGTATATAGCCTCCACATTGACGCTGTACCAGTACCGCCTGTATATAGCCTCCACATTGACTCTGTACCAGTACCGCCTGTATATAGCCTCCACATTGACTCTCTACCGGTACCCCCTGTATATAGCCTCCACATTGACGCTGTACCAGTACCCCCTGTATATAGCCTCCACATTGACGCTGTACCAGTACCGCCTGTATATAGCCTCCACATTGACGCTGTACCAGTACCGCCTGTATATAGCCTCCACATTGACGCTGTACCAGTACCGCCTGTATATAGCCTCCACATTGACTCTGTACCAGTACCGCCTGTATATAGCCTCCACATTGACTCTGTACCAGTACCGCCTGTATATAGCCTCCACATTGACTCTGTACCAGTACCCCTGTATATAGCCTCCACATTGACTCTGTACCGGTACCCCTGTATATAGCCTCCACATTGACGCTGTACCAGTACCCCTGTATATAGCCTCCACATTGACTCTGTACCAGTACCCCTGTATATAGCCTCCACATTGACGCTGTACCAGTACCGACCTGTATATAGCCTCCACATTGACTCTGTACCAGTACCGCCTGTATATAGCCTCCACATTGACGCTGTACCAGTACCCCCTGTATATAGCCTCCACATTGACGCTGTACCAGTACCCCTGTATATAGCCTCCACATTGACTCTGTACCGTACCCCCTGTATATAGCCTCCACATTGACTCTGTACCAGTACCCCTGTATATAGCCTCCACATTGACTCTGTACCAGTACCCCTGTATATAGCCTCCACATTGACGCTGTACCAGTACCCCTGTATATAGCCTCCACATTGACGCTGTACCAGTACCCCTGTATATAGCCTCCACATTGACGCTGTACCAGTACCGCCTGTATATAGCCTCCACATTGACGCTGTACCAGTACCCCTGTATATAGCCTCCACATTGACTCTGTACCAGTACCCCTGTATATAGCCTCCACATTGACGCTGTACCAGTACCCCTGTATATAGCCTCCACATTGACTCTGTACCAGTACCCCTGTATATAGCCTCCACATTGACTCTGTACCAGTACCGCCTGTATATAGCCTCCACATTGACTCTGTACCAGTACCCCTGTATATAGCCTCCACATTGACGCTGTACCAGTACCCCTGTATATAGCCTCCACATTGACGCTGTACCAGTACCCCTGTATATAGCCTCCACATTGACTCTGTACCGGTACCCCCTGTATATAGCCTCCACATTGACTCTGTACCAGTACCCCTGTATATAGCCTCCACATTGACTCTGTACCAGTACCGCCTGTATATAGCCTCCACATTGACTCTGTACCAGTACCCCTGTATATAGCCTCCACATTGACTCTGTACCAGTACCCCTGTATATAGCCTCCACATTGACGCTGTACCAGTACCCCTGTATATAGCCTCCACATTGACTCTGTACCAGTACCCCTGTATATAGCCTCCACATTGACTCTGTACCAGTACCCCTGTATATAGCCTCCACATTGACTCTGTACCAGTACCCCCTGTATATAGCCTCCACATTGACGCTGTACCAGTACCCCTGTATATAGCCTCCACATTGACGCTGTACCAGTACCGCCTGTATATAGCCTCCACATTGACTCTGTACCAGTACCCCTGTATATAGCCTCCACATTGACGCTGTACCAGTACCGCCTGTATATAGCCTCCACATTGACTCTGTACCAGTACCCCCTGTATATAGCCTCCACATTGACTCTGTACCAGTACCCCCTGTATATAGCCTCCACATTGACTCTGTACCAGTACCCCTGTATATAGCCTCCACATTGACGCTGTACCAGTACCCCTGTATATAGCCTCCACATTGACTCTGTACCAGTACCCCTGTATATAGCCTCCACATTGACTCTGTACCAGTACCCCTGTATATAGCCTCCACATTGACTCTGTACCAGTACCCCTGTATATAGCCTCCACATTGACTCTGTACCAGTACCCCTGTATATAGCCTCCACATTGACTCTGTACCAGTACCCCTGTATATAGCCTCCACATTGACTCTGTACCAGTACCCCTGTATATAGCCTCCACATTGACTCTGTACCAGTACCCTGTATATAGCCTCCACATTGACGCTGTACCAGTACCCCTGTATATAGCCTCCACATTGACGCTGTACCAGTACCGCCTGTATATAGCCTCCACATTGACGCTGTACCAGTACCCCTGTATATAGCCTCCACATTGACTCTGTACCAGTACCCCTGTATATAGCCTCCACATTGACGCTGTACCAGTACCCCTGTATATAGCCTCCACATTGACGCTGTACCAGTACCCCTGTATATAGCCTCCACATTGACTCTGTACCAGTACCCCTGTATATAGCCTCCACATTGACGCTGTACCAGTACCCCTGTATATAGCCTCCACATTGACGCTGTACCAGTACCCCTGTATATAGCCTCCACATTGACTCTGTACCAGTACCGCCTGTATATAGCCTCCACATTGACTCTGTACCGTACCCCCTGTATATAGCCTCCACATTGACTCTGTACCAGTACCCCTGTATATAGCCTCCACATTGACTCTGTACCAGTACCCCCTGTATATAGCCTCCACATTGACTCTGTACCGGTACCCCTGTATATAGCCTCCACATTGACTCTGTACCAGTACCCCCTGTATATAGCCTCCACATTGACTCTGTACCAGTACCCCTGTATATAGCCTCCACATTGACTCTGTACCAGTACCCCTGTATATAGCCTCCACATTGACTCTGTACCGGTACCCCTGTATATAGCCTCCACATTGACGCTGTACCAGTACCCCTGTATATAGCCTCCACATTGACTCTGTACCAGTACCCCTGTATATAGCCTCCACATTGACGCTGTACCAGTACCCCTGTATATAGCCTCCACATTGACTCTGTACCAGTACCCCTGTATATAGCCTCCACATTGACTCTGTACCAGTACCCCCTGTATATAGCCTCCACATTGACTCTGTACCAGTACCCTGTATATAGCCTCCACATTGACTCTGTACCAGTACCCCCTGTATATAGCCTCCACATTGACTCTGTACCGGTACCCCCTGTATATAGCCTCCACATTGACTCTGTACCAGTACCCCTGTATATAGCCTCCACATTGACTCTGTACCGGTACCCCTGTATATAGCCTCCACATTGACTCTGTACCGTACCCCTGTATATAGCCTCCACATTGACTCTGTACCGGTACCCCTGTATATAGCCTCCACATTGACTCTGTACCAGTACCCCTGTATATAGCCTCCACATTGACTCTGTACCAGTACCCCTGTATATAGCCTCCACATTGACTCTGTACCAGGTACCCCTGTATATAGCCTCCACATTGACTCTGTACCAGTACCCCTGTATATAGCCTCCACATTGACTCTGTACCAGTACCCCCTGTATATAGCCTCCACATTGACTCTGTACCAGTACCCCCTGTATATAGCCTCCACATTGACTCTGTACCAGTACCCCTGTATATAGCCTCCACATTGACTCTGTACCAGTACCCCTGTATATAGCCTCCACATTGACGCTGTACCAGTACCGCCTGTATATAGCCTCCACATTGACTCTGTACCAGTACCCCCTGTATATAGCCTCCACATTGACTCTGTACCAGTACCCCTGTATATAGCCTCCACATTGACTCTGTACCAGTACCCCTGTATATAGCCTCCACATTGACTCTGTACCAGTACCCCTGTATATAGCCTCCACATTGACGCTGTACCAGTACCGCCTGTATATAGCCTCCACATTGACTCTGTACCAGTACCCCCTGTATATAGCCTCCACATTGACTCTGTACCAGTACCCCTGTATATAGCCTCCACATTGACGCTGTACCAGTACCGCCTGTATATAGCCTCCACATTGACGCTGTACCAGTACCCCTGTATATAGCCTCCACATTGACGCTGTACCAGTACCCCTGTATATAGCCTCCACATTGACTCTGTACCAGTACCGCCTGTATATAGCCTCCACATTGACTGTACCAGTACCGCTGTATATAGCCTCCACATTGACGCTGTACCAGTACCCCTGTATATAGCCTCCACATTGACTCTGTACCAGCCTACCGCCTGTATATAGCCTCCACATTGACTCTGTACCAGTACCCCTGTATATAGCCTCCACATTGACTCTGTACCAGTACCGCCTGTATATAGCCTCCACATTGACTCTGTACCAGTACCCCTGTATATAGCCTCCACATTGACTCTCTACCGGTACCCCTGTATATAGCCTCCACATTGACGCTGTACCAGTACCCCTGTATATAGCCTCCACATTGACTCTGTACCGTACCAGTACCCCATTGACTGTATATAGCCTCCACATTGACTCTGTACCAGTACCGCCTGTATATAGCCTCCACATTGACTCTGTACCAGTACCGCCTGTATATAGCCTCCACATTGACGCTGTACCAGTACCCCTGTATATAGCCTCCACATTGACTCTGTACCAGTACCCCTGTATATAGCCTCCACATTGACTCTCTACCGTACCCCTGTATATAGCCTCCACATTGACTCTGTACCAGTACCCCTGTATATAGCCTCCACATTGACTCTGTACCAGTACCCCTGTATATAGCCTCCACATTGACTCTGTACCAGTACCCCCTGTATATAGCCTCCACATTGACGCTGTACCAGTACCCCCTGTATATAGCCTCCACATTGACGCTGTACCAGTACCGCCTGTATATAGCCTCCACATTGACGCTGTACCAGTACCCCCTGTATATAGCCTCCACATTGACGCTGTACCAGTACCCCCTGTATATAGCCTCCACATTGACTCTCTACCGGTACCCCCTGTATATAGCCTCCACATTGACTCTGTACCAGTACCCCTGTATATAGCCTCCACATTGACTCTCTACCGGTACCCCTGTATATAGCCTCCACATTGACTCTCTACCGGTACCCCCTGTATATAGCCTCCACATTGACTCTCTACCGGTACCCCCTGTATATAGCCTCCACATTGACTCTCTACCGGTACCCCCTGTATATAGCCTCCACATTGACTCTGTACTGGTACCCCTGTATATAGCCTCCACATTGACTCTGTACTGGTACCCCCTGTATATAGCCTCCACATTGACTCTGTACCAGTACCCCTGTATATAGCCTCCACATTGACTCTGTACCAGTACCCCCTGTATATAGCCTCCACATTGACTCTGTACCAGTACCCCTGTATATAGCCTCCACATTGACTCTGTACCAGTACCCCTGTATATAGCCTCCACATTGACTCTGTACCGTACCCCTGTATATAGCCTCCACATTGACGCTGTACCAGTACCCCTGTATATAGCCTCCACATTGACTCTGTACCAGTACCCCTGTATATAGCCTCCACATTGACGCTGTACCAGTACCCCTGTATATAGCCTCCACATTGACGATGTACCAGTACCCCCTGTATATAGCCTCCACATTGACGCTGTACCAGTACCCCCTGTATATAGCCTCCACATTGACTCTGTACCAGTACCCCCTGTATATAGCCTCCACATTGACTCTGTACCAGTACCCCCTGTATATAGCCTCCACATTGACTCTGTACCAGTACCGCCTGTATATAGCCTCCACATTGACTCTGTACCAGTACCGCCTGTATATAGCCTCCACATTGACTCTGTACCGGTACCCCCTGTATATAGCCTCCACATTGACTCTGTACCAGTACCCCCTGTATATAGCCTCCACATTGACTCTGTACCAGTACCGCCTGTATATAGCCTCCACATTGACGCTGTACCAGTACCGCCTGTATATAGCCTCCACATTGACTCTGTACCAGTACCCCCTGTATATAGCCTCCACATTGACGCTGTACCAGTACCGCCTGTATATAGCCTCCACATTGACTCTGTACCAGTACCGCCTGTATATAGCCTCCACATTGACTCTGTACCAGTACCGCCTGTATATAGCCTCCACATTGACTCTGTACCAGTACCGCTGTATATAGCCTCCACATTGACTCTGTACCGTACCCCTGTATATAGCCTCCACATTGACGCTGTACCAGTACCCCTGTATATAGCCTCCACATTGACGCTGTACCAGTACCGCCTGTATATAGCCTCCACATTGACTCTGTACCGGTACCCCCTGTATATAGCCTCCACATTGACGCTGTACCAGTACCCCCTGTATATAGCCTCCACATTGACGCTGTACCAGTACCGCCTGTATATAGCCTCCACATTGACTCTGTACCGGTACCCCCTGTATATAGCCTCCACATTGACTCTGTACCAGTACCGCCTGTATATAGCCTCCACATTGACTCTGTACCGGTACCCCCTGTATATAGCCTCCACATTGACGCTGTACCAGTCCACATTGACGCTGTACCAGTACCCCCTGTATATAGCCTCCACATTGACTTACTGTACCAGTACCCCTGTATATAGCCTCCACATTGACGCTGTACCGGTACCCCTGTATATAGCCTCCACATTGACTCTGTACCAGTACCCCTGTATATAGCCTCCACATTGACTCTGTACCAGTACCCCCTGTATATAGCCTCCACATTGACTCTGTACCAGTACCCCTGTATATAGCCTCCACATTGACGCTGTACCAGTACCGCCTGTATATAGCCTCCACATTGACGCTGTACCGGTACCCCTGTATATAGCCTCCACATTGACTCTGTACCGGTACCCCTGTATATAGCCTCCACATTGACGCTGTACCAGTACCCCTGTATATAGCCTCCACATTGACTCTGTACAGTGTACCCCCTGTATATAGCCTCCACATTGACTCTGTACCGGTACCCCTGTATATAGCCTCCACATTGACTCTCTACCAGTACCCCCTGTATATAGCCTCCACATTGACTCTCTACCAGTACCCTGTATATAGCCTCCACATTGACTCTCTACCGGTACCCCCTGTATATAGCCTCCACATTGACGCTGTACCAGTACCCCTGTATATAGCCTCCACATTGACTCTGTACCGTACCCCTGTATATAGCCTCCACATTGACTCTCTACCGGTACCCCTGTATATAGCCTCCACATTGACTCTCTACCGGTACCCCCCATGTATATAGCCTCCACATTGACTCTGTACCGGTACCCCTGTATATAGCCTCCACATTGACTCTGTACCGGTACCCCCTGTATATAGCCTCCACATTGACTCTCTACCGTACCCCCTGTATATAGCCTCCACATTGACTCTCTACCGGTACCCCTGTATATAGCCTCCACATTGACTCTGTACCAGTACCCCTGTATATAGCCTCCACATTGACTCTGTACCAGTACCCCCTGTATATAGCCTCCACATTGACTCTGTACCGGTACCCCCCTGTATATAGCCTCCACATTGACTCTGTACCAGTACCCCTGTATATAGCCTCCACATTGACTCTGTACCAGTACCGCCTGTATATAGCCTCCACATTGACGCTGTACCAGTACCCTGTATATAGCCTCCACATTGACTCTGTACCAGTACCCCCTGTATATAGCCTCCACATTGACTCTGTACCGGTACCGCCTGTATATAGCCTCCACATTGACTCTGTACCAGTACCGCCTGTATATAGCCTCCACATTGACGCTGTACCAGTACCGCCTGTATATAGCCTCCACATTGACTCTGTACCGGTACCCCCTGTATATAGCCTCCACATTGACGCTGTACCAGTACCCCTGTATATAGCCTCCACATTGACGCTCTACCGGTACCCCCTGTATATAGCCTCCACATTGACTCTCTACCGGTACCCCCTGTATATAGCCTCCACATTGACGCTGTACCAGTACCCCTGTATATAGCTCCACATTGACTCTGTACCAGTACCCCTGTATATAGCCTCCACATTGACTCTGTACCGGTACCCCCTGTATATAGCCTCCACATTGACTCTGTACCAGTACCGCCTGTATATAGCCTCCACATTGACTCTGTACCGGTACCCCCTGTATATAGCCTCCACATTGACGCTGTACCAGTACCCCCTGTATATAGCCTCCACATTGACGCTGTACCAGTACCCCCTGTATATAGCCTCCACATTGACTCTGTACCAGTACCCCTGTATATAGCCTCCACATTGACTCTCTACCGGTACCCCCTGTATATAGCCTCCACATTGACTCTGTACCAGTACCCCCTGTATATAGCCTCCACATTGACTCTGTACCAGTACCCCCTGTATATAGCCTCCACATTGACGCTGTACCAGTACCCCCTGTATATAGCCTCCACATTGACGCTGTACCAGTACCGCCTGTATATAGCCTCCACATTGACGCTCTACCGGTACCCCCTGTATATAGCCTCCACATTGACTCTCTACCGGTACCCCCTGTATATAGCCTCCACATTGACTCTGTACCAGTACCCCTGTATATAGCCTCCACATTGACTCTCTACCGGTACCCCCTGTATATAGCCTCCACATTGACTCTCTACCGGTACCCCCTGTATATAGCCTCCACATTGACTCTGTACCAGTACCCCCTGTATATAGCCTCCACATTGACTCTCTACCGGTACCCCCTGTATATAGCCTCCACATTGACTCTCTACCGGTACCCCCTGTATATAGCCTCCACATTGACGCTGTACCAGTACCCCCTGTATATAGCCTCCACATTGACTCTGTACCAGTACCCCCTGTATATAGCCTCCACATTGACTCTCTACCGGTACCCCCTGTATATAGCCTCCACATTGACTCTCTACCGGTACCCCTGTATATAGCCTCCACATTGACTCTGTACCGGTACCCCCTGTATATAGCCTCCACATTGACTCTGTACCGGTACCCCTGTATATAGCCTCCACATTGACTCTCTACCGGTACCCCTGTATATAGCCTCCACATTGACTCTCTACCGGTACCCCTGTATATAGCCTCCACATTGACTCTGTACCAGTACCCCCTGTATATAGCCTCCACATTGACGCTGTACCAGTACCCCCTGTATATAGCCTCCACATTGACGCTGTACCAGTACCGCCTGTATATAGCCTCCACATTGACGCTGTACCAGTACCCCCTGTATATAGCCTCCACATTGACTCTCTACCGGTACCCCCTGTATATAGCCTCCACATTGACGCTGTACCAGTACCCCCTGTATATAGCCTCCACATTGACTCTCTACCGGTACCCCCTGTATATAGCCTCCACATTGACTCTCTACCGGTACCCCCTGTATATAGCCTCCACATTGACTCTGTACCGGTACCCCTGTATATAGCCTCCACATTGACTCTCTACCGGGACCCCCTGTATATAGCCTCCACATTGACTCTCTACCGGTACCCCTGTATATAGCCTCCACATTGACGCTGTACCAGTACCCCCTGTATATAGCCTCCACATTGACTCTGTACCGGTACCCCTGTATATAGCCTCCACATTGACTCTCTACCGGTACCCCTGTATATAGCCTCCACATTGACTCTCTACCGGTACCCCTGTATATAGCCTCCACATTGACTCTCTACCGGTACCCCCTGTATATAGCCTCCACATTGACTCTGTACCAGTACCCCCTGTATATAGCCTCCACATTGACTCTCTACCAGTACCCCCTGTATATAGCCTCCACATTGACTCTCTACCGGTACCCCTGTATATAGCCTCCACATTGACTCTGTACCGGTACCCCCTGTATATAGCCTCCACATTGACTCTGTACCGGTACCCCTGTATATAGCCTCCACATTGACTCTCACGCACCGGTACCCCCTGTATATAGCCTCCACATTGACTCTCTACCGGTACCCCTGTATATAGCCTCCACATTGACTCTCTACCGGTACCCCCTGTATATAGCCTCCACATTGACTCTGTACCAGTACCCCCTGTATATAGCCTCCACATTGACTCTCTACCGTACCCCCTGTATATAGCCTCCACATTGACTCTCTACCGGTATATAGCCTCCACATTGACTCTGTACCAGTACCCCTTGGCTGTATATAGCCTCCACATTGACTCTCTACCAGTACCCCTGTATATAGCCTCCACATTGACTCTGTACCAGTACCCCTGTATATAGCCTCCACATTGACTCTCTACCGGTACCCCTGTATATAGCCTCCACATTGACTCTGTACCAGTACCCCTGTATATAGCCTCCACATTGACTCTGTACCAGTACCCCTGTATATAGCCTCCACATTGACTCTGTACCAGTACCCCTGTATATAGCCTCCACATTGACTCTGTACCAGTACCCCTGTATATAGCCTCCACATTGACGCTGTACCAGTACCCCCTGTATATAGCCTCCACATTGACTCTGTACCAGTACCCCCTGTATATAGCCTCCACATTGACTCTGTACCAGTACCCCCTGTATATAGCCTCCACATTGACTCTCTACCAGTACCGCCTGTATATAGCCTCCACATTGACTCTCTACCGGTACCGCCTGTATATAGCCTCCACATTGACTCTCTACCGGTACCGCCTGTATATAGCCTCCACATTGACTCTCTACCAGTACCCCTGTATATAGCCTCCACATTGACTCTCTACCGGTACCGCCTGTATATAGCCTCCACATTGACTCTCTACCGGTACCGCCTGTATATAGCCTCCACATTGACTCTCTCTACCGGTACCGCCTGTATATAGCCTCCACATTGACTCTCTACCGGTACCGCCTGTATATAGCCTCCACATTGACTCTCTACCGGTACCGCCTGTATATAGCCTCCACATTGACTCTCTACCGGTACCGCCTGTATATAGCCTCCACATTGACTCTCTACCGGTACCGCCTGTATATAGCCTCCACATTGACTCTCTACCGGTACCCCTGTATATAGCCTCCACATTGACTCTCTACCGTACCCCTGTATATAGCCTCCACATTGACTCTGTACCGGTACCGCCTGTATATAGCCTCCACATTGACTCTCTACCGGTACCGCCTGTATATAGCCTCCACATTGACTCTCTACCGGTACCGCCTGTATATAGCCTCCACATTGACTCTCTACCGGTACCGCCTGTATATAGCCTCCACATTGACTCTCTACCGGTACCCCCTGTATATAGCCTCCACATTGACGCTGTACCAGTACCCCCTGTATATAGCCTCCACATTGACTCTCTACCGGTACCGCCTGTATATAGCCTCCACATTGACTCTGTACCGGTACCCCCTGTATATAGCCTCCACATTGACTCTGTACCAGTACCCCTGTATATAGCCTCCACATTGACTCTCTACCAGTACCCCTGTATATAGCCTCCACATTGACTCTGTACCAGTACCCCTGTATATAGCTCCACATTGACTCTCTACCGGTCTACCGGACGCTACCCCCCCTGTATATAGCCTCCACATTGACGCTGTACCAGTACCCCTGTATATAGCCTCCACATTGACTCTGTACCGGTACCCCTGTATATAGCCTCCACATTGACTCTACCGGTACCCCTGTATATAGCCTCCACATTGACTCTGTACCGGTACCCCCTGTATATAGCCTCCACATTGACTCTCTACCGGTACCCCTGTATATAGCCTCCACATTGACTCTCTACCGGTACCCCCTGTATATAGCCTCCACATTGACTCTGTACCAGGTACCCCCTGTATATAGCCTCCACATTGACTCTCTACCGGTACCCCTGTATATAGCCTCCACATTGACTCTCTACCGGTACCCCTGTATATAGCCTCCACATTGACTCTCTACCGGTACCCCCTGTATATAGCCTCCACATTGACTCTCTACCGGTACCCCTGTATATAGCCTCCACATTGACTCTGTACCGCCTACCCCTGTATATAGCCTCCACATTGACTCTGTACCAGTACCCCTGTATATAGCCTCCACATTGACTCTCTACCGGTACCCCTGTATATAGCCTCCACATTGACTCTCTACCGTACCCCTGTATATAGCTCCACATTGACTCTGTACCGGTACCCTGTATATAGCCTCCACATTGACTCTCTACCGGTACCCCCTGTATATAGCCTCCACATTGACTCTGTACCGGTACCCCTGTATATAGCCTCCACATTGACTCTGTACCGGTACCCCCTGTATATAGCCTCCACATTGACTCTCTACCGGTACCCCTGTATATAGCCTCCACATTGACTCCCTACCGGTACCCCTGTATATAGCCTCCACATTGACTCTGTACCGGTACCCCTGTATATAGCCTCCACATTGACTCTCTACCGTACCCCTGTATATAGCCTCCACATTGACTCTCTACCGGTACCCCTGTATATAGCCTCCACATTGACTCTGTACCGGTACCCCCTGTATATAGCCTCCACATTGACTCTCTACCGGTACCCCCTGTATATAGCCTCCACATTGACTTCTACCGGTACCCCTGTATATAGCCTCCACATTGACTCTGTACCGGTACCCCTGTATATAGCCTCCACATTGACTCTCTACCAGTACCCCTGTATATAGCCTCCACATTGACTCTGTACCGGTACCCCCTGTATATAGCCTCCACATTGACTCTGTACCAGTACCCCTGTATATAGCCTCCACATTGACTCTGTACTGGTACCCTGTATATAGCCTCCACATTGACTCTGTACCGTACCCCCTGTATATAGCCCCACATTGTATATAGCCTCCACATTGACTCTCTACCGGTACCCTGTATATAGCCTCCACATTGACTCTCTACTGGACAGGGTACCCTGTATATAGCCTCCACATTGACTCTGTACCGGTGTGTATATAGCCTCCACATTGACTCTGTACCGGTACCCCCCTGTATATAGCCTCCACATTGACTCTCTACCGGTACCCCTGTATATAGCCTCCACATTGACTCTGTACCAGTACCCCTGTATATAGCCTCCACATTGACTTCTACCGGTACCCCCTGTATATAGCCTCCACATTGACTCTGTACCAGTACCCTGTATATAGCCTCCACATTGACTCTCTACCGTACCCCCTGTATATAGCCTCCACATTGACTCTGTACCAGTACCCCCTGTATATAGCCTCCACATTGACTCTGTACCGGTACCCCCTGTATATAGCCTCCACATTGACTCTGTACCAGTACCCCTGTATATAGCCTCCACATTGACTCTCTACCGGTACCCCTGTATATAGCCTCCACATTGACTCTCTACCGGTACCCCTGTATATAGCCTCCACATTGACTCTGTACCAGTACCCCCTGTATATAGCCTCCACATTGACTCTGTACCAGTACCCCCTGTATATAGCCTCCACATTGACTCTGTACCAGTACCCCTGTATATAGCCTCCACATTGACTCTGTACCAGTACCCCTGTATATAGCCTCCACATTGACTCTGTACCAGTACCCCTGTATATAGCCTCCACATTGACTCTCTACCAGTACCCCTGTATATAGCCTCCACATTGACTCTCTACCGGTACCCCCTGTATATAGCCTCCACATTGACTCTGTACCAGTACCCCTGTATATAGCCTCCACATTGACTCTGTACCAGTACCCCTGTATATAGCCTCCACATTGACTCTCTACCGGTACCCCTGTATATAGCCTCCACATTGACTCTGTACCAGTACCCCCTGTATATAGCCTCCACATTGACTCTCTACCGGTACCCCTGTATATAGCTTCCACATTGACTCTCTACCGGTACCCCTGTATATAGCCTCCACATTGACTCTCTACCAGTACCCCTGTATATAGCCTCCACATTGACTCTGTACCGGTACCCCTGTATATAGCCTCCACATTGACTCTCTACCGGTACCCCTGTATATAGCCTCCACATTGACTCTCTACCGGTACCCCCTGTATATAGCCTCCACATTGACTCTGTACCGGTACCCCTGTATATAGCCTCCACATTGACTCTCTACCGGTACCCCTGTATATAGCCTCCACATTGACTCTGTACCGGTACCCCCTGTATATAGCCTCCACATTGACTCTGTACCGGTACCCCTGTATATAGCCTCCACATTGACTCTCTACCGGTACCCCTGTATATAGCCTCCACATTGACTCTCTACCAGTACCGCCTGTATATAGCCTCCACATTGACTCTGTACCAGGTACCCCTGTATATAGCCTCCACATTGACTCTCTACCGGTACCCCTGTATATAGCCTCCACATTGACTCTGTACCGGTACCCCCTGTATATAGCCTCCACATTGACTCTACCGGTACCCCTGTATATAGCCTCCACATTGACTCTGTACCGGTACCCCCTGTATATAGCCTCCACATTGACTCTGTACCGGTACCCCTGTATATAGCCTCCACATTGACTCTGTACCAGTACCCTGTATATAGCCTCCACATTGACTCTGTACCCGGTACCCCTGTATATAGCCTCCACATTGACTCTCTACCAGTACCCCTGTATATAGCCTCCACATTGACTCTCTACCGGTACCCCCTGTATATAGCCTCCACATTGACTCTGTACCAGTACCCCCTGTATATAGCCTCCACATTGACTCTCTACCGGTACCCC